>NW_015386424.1:1527334-1534448 GCF_001527695.2 Protobothrops mucrosquamatus
TATTATTATTATTATTATTATTATTATTATTATTATTATTATTATTATTATTATTATTATTATTGGTTTATGCCACAATATTTCATCTTCAACTATCAGATTTTGATACTGTGATCTTTTCCAAGCCTTGGTCCTCTATTCTACTATTCCCCCAGCATTGTTACATCAATTATCCACACTTTCTTCTTTTAAACCAGAGTTAAAGCTAATGTATTATATACCAAGAATTTCTCAGTTTACATTTGGAAATTCCACAATATTTTAACCTGCTCATTCCCAACGACTTTTTCAGGTCTGTGTTCCCACCACTTTTTTCATTACTGGCACATGTTAATTTTTTTTATAGATGTTCCACTTTATGCTTGGTGAGTGTGTTATGTTGTTGTTTATAATCAGTTTGTGTGATGTTCTTGCATGATCTGAGTATAAGATCGATTGTTTCTCTGCTTCTTTGCACAGTCTGCAGTTTGAATCATTTGTCTGATGATTTTTCAGTTTTGACCTTGATTGCATTAGTTTGAATAGCTTGTTCTTCAAGCTTCTGATTCCTTTTTTTCCATAGTCCAGTTACAAACCGTTGCCATGTTTTATCTTTAACTACTTTTCCCATTGATCTTTTGTAGAAATTGACCAGTTTTCCTTATATTATTATTACAGATAATCCTGGACTTACAACTGTAATGGAGCCTGTCCATTATGGTTATAAGTCATGATAGTTGCAAAGCAGCCAATTTTATGAACTTTTTTATGGCGGTTGTTAAGTGAATGTGGAAGTTGTTAAGTGGACATAGCCGTCACTAAGTGAACCAATTGTTCGCTGTGGGAAAATTTTGTCTAAAATCGGAAGGAAATGCCAGTTTTTGGCAAAAATGTCATAAAATGCCTTAATGTGATCAAGAGTCACTGTGAAAGGTCATTAATGCAGGCTGGTTGCCAAGCACCCAAAATGTGGTTATGTGACTAAAGGAGGGGAGGGGCAGCTATCAGAACTTCGGAACTGTGTCATGAATATCTTTTGAGGGGTTTGTCAGAACTTTGAATGGTTACTTATTCTCTCTCTCCCTCTCTCCCTCCCCACCTCTCTCTCTCTCACACACACATACACAGAATCAAAGTGGGTAGTAGGCCTAATATTCTGGCCTTCTACTTTCCCCATAGCAACCCTGTCAAATAAGTTGGGGCTATGGTTTCAAGAATAATCTCTGTCAGGTTGAGGTGAACAGTATTTCCCAGCTACCAAATACAGGTAGTTCTCAACTTACAATAACTCATTTAGTGACCCTTCAAAGTTACAACATCATTGAAAAAATGTGCTATGACCATATTTACACTTATGACTGTTGCAGCATCCCCATGGTCACATGATCAAAATTCAGACAGTTGGAAAATGACCCATATTTATGACAGTTTAAGTATTCCAGTATCATGTGATTACCTTTTGCGACCTTCTGACAAGCAAAGTCAATGGGGAAACCAGATTCACTTAACAACAATGTTACTACCTTAATAAATGCAGTGATTCACTTAATAAGTGTGGCAAGAAAAATTGTAAAATGGGGCAAAACTCATTTAACAAATGTCTTGGTTAGCAACATAAATTTTGAGGTCAATTGTGGTAAGTTGAGAGCTACTTATAGGATATTATTAAAGGATTGTAAATTATAGTTTAAATTTAAAAAACCTGGCAGCATTTTTTCTATTACAACTCCATTTTATTTAGCAGGTTAAGTGGACTCTCATGGCTGGTAATAGTTCGGTATAATTCTCTCTCGAAAGCAAATTCTATACAGTGTATGAATTTTAATAGAATATCTGAGAAGTGGTGAGTTATTTTTCTCATCAACACCCAAGCAACAGCTGTATAAAGAATTCAGCCAGAAAGCTTTGCAGAGTCATGATCAGTGTGCCTTCATAGCTCAATCTTGTCTAGACCTCACTTAATCCACCTAATTAATGTGCATCATTATTTTAGACTTGGTTTTCAATGATTTCTCTGAGCTTACCCTCAGAATTAGCATTTACAAATGCAGAACTTGCAATCATTTTTTGACTCAAAGTCCCTGTCATACACTTTTGATGGCCCATTCCTGCTAATCCAGATCCTTTTGCAAACATGCTTCAGCCATCAAAAGAACAGTTGATAGACAAACAACACTGGAATAATTTATAGAGGTTGAGTAAGATAACAAGCCTTCATTAAGACATGGGAAATTTCAGTAAGTTGAGAGCTACTTATAGGATATTATTAAAGGATTGTAAATTATGTGTAAATGGAATGAAGGAACGAAACCACTACGGTATGAAACATATTCCAGAGCCAGTTGCAAAGACACCAGTAAATCTTTATGTCCATACCGAGTGTGTTTAGCATATTGTTCCAAAGATGACGTAGAGACAAGAAGCACAATTTTTGAACTGCAGCACAACTTCTCACTAGTTTCAGTCACAATGCATTAATCCGCGGGATATTTCCCAGGACAATATTATCTCTCATGTGCAGGCTATATTTCTCATAGAGGTAGGGAGGAGGTGGGTAGAAACAGAAGGGGGTGAATACTTGAGGGTATATTTGAAAAGTGATTAAAAAAAAAGTCATAGGTAAATGGCTGTGTTTATGGGATAACTTCCTTTTCACTGCAGAAATACTAGTTATATTTTGTGGGTGAACTCTTGATCTACTTTGAAATATCATCCCTTTGTTCATTTAAATATCTTGTATCAATGAAGAAGATTTCCTAATGGGGGAGGCAGAAAGTGATGGCCTTCCTCCTTGCTCAGAGGGACATCTCACATCTTAAAAGCTTGCCATAGTTTTTCTTGCGTGGATGTTCAAGGGCTTATCTACCACTGCATTAAAGGGCCTATAGTAAGGGAACACAGAATAATCTTCATTTTCTGCTATGACAAGAACACAGACTTTAAATTTTAAAAGCTGTACAAGACATGCTACATCAAAGTAAACCAAAGGACATCAAAGGGATGCGTAGGGTAGAAGTGTACAAAACATTCCATTATGCAGCATTGAGCTATGCCATGCCAAGTGATGTGGGCAATCTGACTTTTAACTGAATTTTAATTTTATGGTCTTTATCTATTGTTTTTGTTATGTTTCTAGTTCAGTGAGGCATTGACGAGGCGAATGGTGCAAACAACAACAACCCTTTATTCAGTCCACAACAGAAGCATCCCTAACTGCTGCTTAACCACTATTTATACAGCTCACCACTAGGCGGCAGCCAATAGAATTAAAGCAGTATTTCCCTCTTGAAGACAAGCTAATTAACATGTAGACAGTCAGTCTGGAGCTTAAACAGGTGCAGCCTTTTGGCCGTTTCCAACAGTTTCCAAGTAAATTAACCTCAATACATAACAGTTTTAATACTTGATAGGCCTCCTAGAGTTACCTCAGCGAGATGGGTGGTATAGAAGTTAGACAAACAAACAAACAAACAGCTAAAAAACCAGAGGTTTTTCTGACTGTTCTGGTAGCATTTACACTTTGAAACATCATAAAATCAGGGATAGATCAAATCTTCCTATCTGAATTGGGATGAGCTGTGTTTTCCCTTAACCCTTATGAAGATTAAAAAAAAGTTAATAACCTTCAAGCTTTTCTTAGAAGCCCTGCAAAGCATAGAAAGCCAAACCATGAGGTATTCCTGATTCTTTCCCCTTGATTTTACACAGAGTTCAGGATGCTCTGCAGACATTATTCTAACAATATTACAGTTCTGTGTTAGATGAAAGATCTCTGGCTAAAACAAAAAAAAAAAAAAAGGAATCCAACAAATTCAATGCTTTAGATTCCTATTATAAGAGATATGGGGAAATGACCTCTCTGTCACTTACAGTGTTCTTCATATCATCAAATAAATCACCTCCTTAATTCCCTGCAGACTTCCTATTTACTGAAGGACCAAAGCTGAAAGGAAGTTAATTTGTTAGGTTAGAACAAATGTAAGACTAGCCAAAGTATGTTGCTAGTAGATAAGACAGCCAATCCAAGCTTCTACAAAAAAGTTGATCTTTTTTTCTTTTCTGATAATTCATTTATATTCACTTAGTGACTTTTCAAATTTACAATGGACGCTGAAAAAGCTATTTATGCTCTGTTTCTAAAGTTCTGGCATCTGCCCCTCCATGGTCACATGACTGCATTTTGGCAACCAACCTGCATTTGTGCCTGATTTACAGCATCCTATGATCATATGACTATGAATTTTTTTAGGGGAAACTGGAATTAGCTTCTGGTTTCTGGCAAAATCCACACCATAGTAAATAATGGGTTTCTTTAACAGCCACTGCAAAAAAGATAGCAAAATCAGATTGTCATGTGGTTGTGGGCTCAATTATGATTGTAACTCAAGACTGCCTTTAGGAATATATACCAATCCAACCAAGTCTGATAAAATTATGGTTCCTGCTTTTGAAATCACATTACTTTAACTTGATCTTTTTTTTCTAATGTGACAATTAAAAAAGACTTTAAACAATACAACTGAGTTGTGGATTAGTAAAGTTTTCCAAAGCTGCACAGTTATTATTTTGGTTGCTATAATTAGGCAGAATTATTCTGAATAGATTTCACCTCTTTTGAAATCAGTTTCAAATCAGTGAAAAATCAGTTTCACTATTTAGACATCACTACAGCTACTGGCTTTACAGAAAAATATTGCAATTGAACAGTAGGGAAACCTATAGGGACTTTATTTCTGGATACTAGGCTAATCAATCTAGAAGGATGTCATAATAGCTAAAAGGAGGAGTAGCTATTTCTTTTACTGGGTCTGAATATGATTAACCTTTGAGGTCAATTAAAGAACGTTTGGTTGAACCTGCTATTATTCTGTTTAGTTGTAATTATTTTGGTTGACAATTTGTCATTTTAACCTTCTAAACTTGGATGATATCCCTGTTTTGTTTTGCTGTATTAAATTTGTTTGTTTAATAAAAAGTTGAATAAGATTTTCACAACTAAAGAGATAATAAACATTGCAACAACAGCCACTGTTTACATGTATATCCCTACTTTTTCTTGAAAGGATTCAAGGAAGGGAATATAGTTAATCTTTCCTCTTTCTGATTTTCACAGTGATTCTGAAATATATTGATCTGAAAGCTAAATGGTAATCAGGAAGTTCATTTTAGGCCTCAGTGGGGATTTGATTCTGAGTTTCTATTTTCCTTATCCTTAAACCCAGACATGTCAAACACAAGGCCCGGGGGGCGGATGCGGCCCGCGAAGTGGTTTCATGTGGCCCGCGAAGCCATCCTGGAAACAATGAGGAACGGCCCCCACTGCCTTGGCCCTGGCCCAGGCCGGCTGGCCGGGAGCCAATGTACAATTTTGTGGTGGCCATCTATGCTGAAACGCATTCAGTCATAGCTCCACAAGGCCATCTGGAAACAGCCAGGAACCAGGAGAACCTTGAGCAGCAGCCTTGAGGAAGTGGTAAGTGCAGCTGGGCGCCCCCTTGGGGAAGTGGGGCTGGGCTTGGTGCAACGGTGCTCGAGGGTGGGTGTTAAGTCCTGGGAATAATGGCACTTGAGACGATTCATCTTCAACAGATCTTTATTGTTTGCTCCACTCTACGAACAACCCGAGCAGAGGCACGCAGGCCTCTATTTATACCCTCTGATCCCCGGGCAAGTTCAACCAATCATGAGGCGGGCTTTTCCCGCCTTGCACATGCGCACAAGGCTGGTGCCGCTCAGTCTGGTCCCGGGCAGCTTCTGCAAATGCCCGGGACTCTTGCAACGTCCCGAGCCTGCAAGATGCAGGCTCAGGACACAACACCCCTTTCCCCTGGATGAAATAAGATTGCGCCCACATGGATGCCATCCTATAGATGGTAATATAATTAAATAATGAAATAAAGTTACACAATGTATAAGGTGTGGGACTGTTCCTTTGAACCAGATCCAGTGACTCCCCCCGACCTTGTTTTACTTAAATACAACCCGCCAGTACATCCAGTCAGCTCTCGCTATGTACCTGTTCACTTTACGTAATCGGCTAGGTATTTGGGAGGGCCTCTTGCCCTGAGTGACCTTCTCAGACCTGGAGAGTTTGTATTGTTATTCCCGTTGCTGCTTGCTCTAGGTGAAGTGCCCTGTGAATGACCAGTGACTTCAGCTTGGCTTTCCAGCCCATCTCCTGTAATTGAGCAGTCCGGGCCCTGTTGGTCGTTAAACCTGGTTGACCAGCCCTCCATGGAGTTATTTAACCCCTGTGAGTTCATTCCTGTGTTCCCTGAAGGAATGTAGGATTCCTGGCTCGTTTCTGTAGTGCTAGGGACTAGGGATGCCTCCTTGTTAGCCCTGATGCGTGAGGACAACCTCCTCTGAGCCCTTTCAGCATGGGACGTGTTCCCCCTTTGTATTGCCTGCTCTCTTGCATGTTGTGAGTTGTGAGTATGCTCCCATGTATTCTCTGTGTCTGGAGTATTGCTTGATAGTGGTGGATAATTAGTTTGCCACCGGTGGGACTCCCAGGCTGGAGTGTGTGTGGGGGGTGTCTATGTACTCCCTTTCCCACGAACTGCTACCAGAAGCACCTGTGGAAGTTGGGTGTTGCGTACCCATTTCCCTTTCCACAGCCAATGTAGGCTGTTGGTTTTGAATCCCAGAATGCATTTCCCACTCCTCCTCCCCCCCAGAGGAGACTGAGGAGGAACCATAGGCGCGTCCCACCTCACACGTAATTGATCGATGTGGCAGCGAAGCACGCAGCCGTCTGGCAGGGACACCTCGTAAGACAGAGGCCCCGAGACTTTACAGACCACAGCCGGTACCCAAAGGTGGCCAGGCCCGTAATTCCTGGCCCAGACAGGATCACCTTCACGAAGGACCCGTGGTGGGTGTGGCTGAGACACCTGAGCAGCTACACGTTCCGGATGCAGCCTGTCCAATTTGGTCACGAGCCGACGACCCCAGCGGAGTTCGGCCGGGCACTTACCCGTGGCAGTGCACGGAGTAGTACGGTGTGCCAAAAGAAAGTCAGCCAACCTGTGATGCCAGTTGCCGTAGGTCAGCTTCTTGAGGGCGTCCTTGGTGACGCGGACCATCCGTTCAGCCAGACCGTTGGTGGAAGGATGGAAAGGAGCTGAAGCAG
>NW_015386424.1:1535896-1549944 GCF_001527695.2 Protobothrops mucrosquamatus
ATGGAATTCCCTGCAATTTCACTTTAAGTGTTAGTTTCTTTTTAAGGGGTTTGTGTGTGCCTATTCTTAAAATGTTCCGGCGTGTTGCACAGAACCCCACCCTGTTTTGGCTGGGCACCCTGGTACCTTTCAGATTCAATTCTTCCTTCAGTTGTACCTTCTGTCGACCCAGGCAGACCGCAGCGATGTGGCCCTTCTTTCCGCACGCTCGGCAAATGGCGGAACAGAACCGGCATTCAGCTCGCTTGTGGCGACCACCGCATCCAAGGCAACGAAGCTCAGCTGGGCCCTTGTCCTGACGATCCTTGGACTTTCTTCCAGCAGCTTGGTAAAGCTTATCCACCTCTTCTTCAGGATCTTCATCCGACTCCTCGCGCACGTCTTCCTTGTGAATAGTGGTGGTCTCAGGAGCATTTCTCTTGGGCCGCATGTTCTTGACCGCCCCGCCAGCAGCTTCTTCAGCCGAAACCTCTCGCAGAGCATCTTGGAAGGAAACATCTTCCCTGGCGAACAGTCTCTGCTGCAATTCTGTGTTTCTCAGCCCGCATACAAAACGATCGCGAAGTCTTTCTTCTAAGTCCTTGAAGTCACACGGTTTAGCTGCTCTTTTCAAGGCCGCAACGTAGTCTTTTGCTGATTCTCCGACTCGCTGATCTCTCTGCTGAAATGTGTGCCTCCAAGCCATGACTGATTGCTTGGGCTGGAAGTGTTCCTTTAAGGTTTTCTTGAGGTCGGCGTACAATACCGTTTCCAGCGAGTCTGGGGAGATTAAACTCTCGGCGATCTCAAAGGCGTCTTGCCCACAAACGCACAACAATGTGGCAGCCTTTAAGCCATCCTCTCAAATCTGGTTGATGCGAAAATACGTCTCGACTCTTGCCACGTAAGATTCCCACCTCTCGGGGTGAGAGACGTCGAATTCTTCTAAACGCCCAACTTTAGCCATGATCGATGGTAAAGTTTCTTCTTCTTCAGTCGCACGCACCCTCCAGTGATTTCGTACTGGCAAGATAACGCTGACTTCCACGCCGTTTCTTTCCCGGACTTCTTTGGGTGAGTCTTTTAGCTTTTCTTAGCTGTAGAGACTGGATCCCACCTTCGTCGCCAGTGTTAAGTCCTGGGAATAATGGCGCTTGAGACGATTCATCTTCAACAGATCTTTATTGTTTGCTCCACTCTATGAACAACCCGAGCAGAGGCACGCAGGCCTCTATTTATACCCTCTGATCCCCGGGCAAGTTCAACCAATCATGAGGCAGGCTTTTCCTGCCTTGCGCATGCGCACAAGGCTGGCGCCGCTCAGTCTGGTCCTGGGCAGCTTCTGCAAATGCCCGGGACTCTTGCAACGTCCCGAGCCTGCAAGATGCAGGCTCAGGACACAACAGTGGGCATTTGCCCTCTGCTGCCCAGGGCTCCGAGCAGCCCACACCAGCAACCAGCCCCCCCTCCGCATGGCCTGAGAGGAACAGTGAGGCTCCTCCAGTGGACCATGCCTTGGCGCTTGCCCCGGTCCCACCACCTTCTGCCAGAGACCCTCAGATCTGTCCCACTCCTGCCCAGGCCCCCACAGGCACCCTTGACGCGAATGATGTAGAGCTGGCCATGCCCACCTAGTAGGCCACACCCACTCCCTCCACGCCCACCCAGTAGGCCGCACCCACCCTGGCCACACCCAGCCCCCCAAGGGCAACCGCAATGCAGATGCGGCCCTCAATGAAATTAAGTTTGACACCCCTGCTTTAACCACTACATCACACTGGATTTAATTGTGTAGCTCCAACTCAAATAGATCCATATTAGCCAAAGAAGCCAACCTGCCTCCAGAAGCGGTGAATGCTCCAATACTGGAAATTTTTAAGAAGAGACTGGACAGCCATTTGTCTGAAATGGTATAGGGTTTCCTGCCTGAGCAGGGGTCTCTTCCATCATCATCATCATCATCATCATCATCATCATCATCATCATCATCATCATCATCATATTATTATTATTATTATTATTATTATTATTATTATTATTATTATTATTATTATTATTATTATTATTATTATTATTTCCTCCATCACGAAAGCAATTTCTCTCTCTCTGTCTCTCTCTCTATATAGTTATGGATCAGATGCATGCTATAATCCAAGCACTTTTCAATCAATAATATGTTTCACTATGATATTTCTTTACTTGTATTTTAAACAATTCTGTTTGGTTGCAAAAGCATCTTCTTTTCTCCCAGTAGTGGGAGATTTCAAAGAGCTGCATTTTTAATCTCAGTGTCAAATGATGCTCAGCTCAACAAAACCGTCTAATTTTACCCCTATCACATGACTCAGGATAGTCAATGATTGGTAGCTGGACTGCTCCAGTGTGATTTATGATAGTTCTTATAATTTGCTGCAGGCAGAAATCTTAATTAGGGACTTTCCTGAAGAGTGACCTTCAGTGACAGCACCACTGAACTGGTGTAAAAATAGACAAAAGACCTAAAACTATGAGAGAAGCTCTGCTAAATGCAATCCCCAGTTGTTATTTGCTGTCATTACCAAATGACTTTCCTGATTGTTTGCTAGGGAATAGATGCATCCCAGTTTTTGCAAGCCATCTGGCACTCATTTTCACCTCAAATTGGCCATTTGCCCACCCCCACCACAGTCTCCTCCCTTCTCTCCATGGGTTGGACAGACAAAGGCAGTGGGGAAGGCTTCAATTCGGCATCTGTTTCTTTGCAGCTTGACCCTATGAAGACTTTTCAGCAGGAGCTTAATGCAAAATGCTTGGGAACTCTGAACGTTTGGTATTTTTATACTGCTTAAATCAGCACTGCAAAATCAACAGCACCAACACACAAAAATACACAGCCTACTATCTTATTCTTTTCAGCTGAGCGGTCTTTGGTGGTGAACCAAAGGGTGACATACATTCCGGGATAAGGAAATCCGATTTCAGACACCACTGAGTTTGATAAGCCACTTCAATTTTGAAGATGAAAGAGAGAAAAAACTTTGAAAATAACTTTGCAGAAGTTTCCAGCAGGCTCTTTCTTTTCCTGTGCCCTTTCTCCACACCAATTCCTCGTAAATGCTCCCATCCTACAGCTTTTCCTTTTCATGGAAGGAGAGAAACCAGAATAGCTCTAGCAGATCAGACAAAGCTCCCATCCTCTTTGAACTTTTTCATCTACTTTTTCAGGATAAAGAAGATTTAGGTTTTAAAGCCCAACTTTCATGTTTTTTTTAAAAAAGAAAAAACAAAACAACATTCTCTACCTGTTTGTAGCAGCCTTTTATCTTCCAAATCAATAGGAGCCCACTACTAATCTAGATTATATTAATATCTGGTATTATCGCATTGTCCAGGATCAGTTACCTTTCCCATCGTAGTAGTAGTGCACACATTATAAATTTTACACATACGCCCTGAGCAATTTTTTTTTTTATCAATAGTCAGGTTTCATTCCTCAGGCTGAGCAGTGTGGAAAAAAAAACAATGGATTGTGGATTGTCACGTCTATGAATTTCTATTTTGAACCCTATTGAGCCAGACACAGAGATTTAAAAAGCTTATGATTCATATCCCATTTCTCACAATAAGTTTTATAAGAGTTAGGAGAGTTAGGAACACAAATAGCCTCATGAAAATTTTCACTCGACTCATATACAGTTACAACCAAATCTGTCACCTCATAATGAATAACTATTATAGTCCTCAACTTAAGTAGTTCATTTAACAACTATTCAATTACAATAGCACTGAAAAAATTAATTTATGACCATTTTTCACATTTACGATGGCTGGGATCAAAATGTGGATGTTTGGCAATTGGGTCATATTTTATGAGGGTTGAAGTGCCCCTTAGTCTTGTGATCACTTTTGGTGACCTTCTGACAAGCAAAGACAATGGGAAATCACTCAATAACTACAGCTTAACAACTGCAGTGATTCACTTAACAACTGTGGCAAGAAAGATGGTAAAATGGGGCAAAATTCACTTAACAACTATCTTGCTTAGCAACAGAAATTTTGGGTTCAATTGTGCTAAGTCAAGAACTACTGTATATAATCATATTATTCATGCATACCTTTCTACATTGACTCTGTAGAATTTTCTCTCATTTAAGATGTTCCATCCACAAAAATTCAGTTCTGTCCTCAACATAATCCAGTATAACCAGTACTAAGAAGAGCTAGTTGTGATGGGCCTACAGCTTTTTCACAGCCAATAAAAATGTGCTTATGGAAATAGATGGTTCATCGGAGGATTTGCACTAATCTAACGTTATAAGAGTCTGAAACCATGGTCTACACAGAATCATTTTGATGAATTTGGTAACTTTTTTTTTACTTTAATCAGAGATTCTCTTACCCAAACTTTTCCTGAAATACTTTTGTATTAATGAATACTAATCACAGGGCTGCCTTGTTTTTAATAGTTGTAGAATGGAGGAGCTGACCTTATCTGCACCTTCAGCAATGCCCTCTTTCTATTGATAATATCTCTTTGTACACGAAGATCACCACATTGTGTAATCTTTTTTCACATACAAATATCCTTACATGTGGAAAATAATGTAGTTCTTAGTCAGACAAGATGGTGACATACCAACAGCTTCTGAGGGTAACAGGTCTGATCCCTTGTGGATTAACCCAATACCCTCTAAATGCCACCCAAGAGCCAGAAAAGAGCCTGGCCCAGCCCTTGCTGGACATTTACTGGAATCCATAAATGTAACAAGGCACAAAAACAGATGAGGATCAATTCTTATATCCCAACGGCAGAAGCAATTAAAAATTTGAGTATTGGATCTATGGCCCTGTTTCACCAAGTGTCAGGGCAGTGATCAGATGCCCAGGAAATTGGCTATTTTGGATTCAGAGACAAGGAACACTGCAGTAAATTAAGGGATTTTAACATTTATTATTAGCTCAAACAGAGTTAAAAGAGTAACATAAAAATGTACATACAAGCAAGATAATACCCAACTATCTTACACGCTGCTAGAAGCTCCTTAATAATGATAGCAGAGATACCCAAGAATGGCCAAATTCCAAGTACCCAGCACTAGGTTCTGTACAGAAGTTCCCAACAAAGAACAACACCAACAAAGTTTTTATCAAGACCAGATACCATGACTTCCATAGCTCTGCTATGATCAGGAGATGGCAGGACCTGACTTTGACTGGCTGGCACATGGCTCTGAGATGGGAATTGAAAGACTGAGATTTTCACAGTAGGAAAAGCTTTGAAGTATAGTAAAGATTCCATCCCCCTTTCACTAAACAAGGTGAGAAACAAGCTGGTTATTTCAGAATGAGCCTGAAACATCTAGACTTTTATTAATATGAAGGAGAAATAAAAAATGTCACTACATTCCTCAAAATAACAATGCCTTGCCATTACAAGTCGCAGGATCCTTTGCATCCCCCAAAATTGTAATAATGAGGGATCCAGCCGTAAGACAGGCCAGCTCCTCAACTCTCCAAATATACTGCCCAAATCATTCTTGTACCAAGCTTTGGTTACTTCCCCCCGTAACACTTATATCATAAAATTATGTAGTTCTCATCCCAATTCTTAATTTTTTAATTACAGAAATTTTACCTGCAGTAAAAAAGCAATCCAGTGGGAATCCCAAAGATGCTTTTTCAAGGGGCAACTGGACTTTCTTGTTTTTCTTTGAAGACTTCTCATCTAAGAAGCTTCTTCAGCTCTGAGTGGACTTCTTCAGCTCCTTTCATTCCCTGGATGACTGAGAATCTCCATAGACAATCCAGTGGGAACAACTGAACCTCCTCTCTACTAAGTGTGGACAGGAAAGGAAAGAAATTTACTCCACTAGTCATTGCTGACTATAGGGGGTGGCAATCATCTCTGTTTCAAGGCCATGAGTCAGCACTATCAGAAGACATTTCCACAGCATGACATTATGGAGCACTGTTACCTTTCCACCAAAGTTGTACCTATTTTTCTATTTGTATGCTTTTAAACTGCTAGGGCCTAGGTGGTTACTCAACCCCCATTGCGTGATGTTCAGGTCTCGAACACAGACTATCGGCTTTCTAACCAACAATATTTTAACCGCTGAGCCATTGTGCTGCCAGCTAAGTGTGGATACTAATTTAAAATTATAAACTAAATGGTGAAACTGCTGTATTCTTATCACAATAGATGCCATTTGCCCATAACCTATTAACCTATCCTTTAAAGCAGGCATGTCAAACTGCTGGCCCGCGGGCCGGATGCATCATGCTGAAACCGCTCCCACCCCATTGCCGGCAATGGGAGACAAGACATGATACGTTGCGCGACATCACGTGACATCGCCTGCTTTAAAGCCTGAAAAAAAGAAAGGGAAAAGGCACATTTTTTTACTTCTTTTTAGCATTTTCTAGATTGAATCTATTGTTTCTGACCTATTTTTTCTCTCTCGCAATAATCAGATATGAATCCCTGGATCAGCCACCACTTCTTTTACTTATTAACCTTGGATAAGAGCAGCTTGCAAATATGTTTTAGCCTGTTTGGTTCTGAAATAAAACAAAAGCATTTCATTTTTCTTTTTGCATATTCATAATTATACCCATATATTTCAACCTGGTTAAAGTAGCAGCATATGTTCTGTTGATAAACTCATAACAATAAAAAAAGAACCGGCATCAAACTCAGCTCATTCCTGCTTAAAAATATTTTCATGAGCCAAGGCTAACATCAAATCAGACCAGTATAAATACATAATAATTTATAAATGCAATATAAAAACCCTGGATTTTAATAGCATGATTTAAAAAGCCTCCTTGAATATAAGGATATTGTTATTGGTATAGCTCTGTTGCATTCCCAACCATCAGTGGCTGAATTGTAAATGGAAAGTAACCTTTTGTTCTTATATTTTCCCCTTATCTGCAGTCTCTTAACAGCCCTCCTGGGAACAATAACCTATGAAATAGATTAAAAGCCTGTTAAAAGCTATTTTCAGCTTGGCAGATCACCAAACCTTGATCGAGCCTTAAGCTCTGTTTCCTGGTTTACTTTAGCTTGATGACAATAATGTGCCATAATGAGGATAGTTAGGAAACTGTACCAACAAAATACACTTAGATCAGTAAGTTACGTTATCCTGTCTAAAGATAAAAAATAGGACACACAACAAAACAGCTCTAATGATTTCTACTATTAAGAGACAATAGTGAGATAGCTAGCAAATCTTTCTATTCTATTCAGTTTCTTTTCTCTGAACCCTGCTGCCTTTTCCATTCCCTCCATTGTAGGTAACAGCCTTCTGTGGTTTTGCTGCATATTCACTTTTCACTGGGTTGCATAATAGTTAGTACATAGAGGTGGTCCTCACTTAACTAGTGCCCGTTTAGTGACTGTTCAGAGTTACGATAAAAAAATAACTTTACGGCCGATTCTTGCGTTTACAGCCATCACTGAGTCCCATGATCATATGATGACCATTTAATTGTTTTACAATAGGCTTCTGAGAATTAGAGCCAGTTTGGTTTAGTGGTTAAGGAATCAGGCTAGAAAGCAAGACACTATGAGTTCAAGTCCTGCTTTATTTATCCTTGAAAGTCAGCTGGGTGACGTTGGGTCAGTTACTTTCTCTTAGCCTAACTCTCCTGACAGGCTGGTTGTTGTGAAGAAAATGGGAAGGGTTTTGGGATATTTTTGCTGCCTTGAGATATTGGTAAAGGAATATAAATAAATAAAACAAGAAGTCAGTGGAGAAGTCAGCAGTATAATTGCAAGTCGTGGTGATGTGGTCTCTTGCTTAATGACTGTGCTGCTTATTCAGCTCCATTTGTGGTTGTTGAGTGAGACGGCTTGCACTATAATGGGGAGAAGAATTGAAAGGAAGAGTTGCTACTAACACAAATAAAAAAACCTTGATTCCTGGGCAGAACTCAAATCTAAGAAAACATCTCGGACAAGACCCCCAAGTTCTCATTCAAAAGGGAGAATCAAAAAGCTAAAAGGGAAATGAAAAGACCAAAACACCTCCTTGCCAGCAATAAACACCCAGATAAACAGGGATCAACATCAGGATTAACTGGTCAAGCAATAAACAATAACCCAATCAAGGAACTACCACCTCAGACAAACAATCAAGCAGTAACAACAACCTAACCAAGGACTCATCAAGAACACTTTACCAACCCAGTGTTGTGGCTCCGTCTTGTGAGCCCCTCTTATCGGAGGATGAAGGCTCCGAACATGAAGGAGAGGAGATGGCCAGGCCTCCCTCTCCAGGACCCTCCTCTTTGGCAATGCCTCAGGTGTCTCCCGACGGAGAAGAGATTGACCAGGAGCCAGGTGGTTCTGAGATTGGCCAGGAGCCAGGTGTTTCTGAGATTGGCCAGGAGCCAGGTGTTTCGGATAGTGAGGAAGATAAGTTGTGGCTGGATCCACGCCAGCGTAGGAGCGACAAGCGTGCGCAGCAGAAAAGGAGACGTGCCAGAGATTAAGCTGAGTCACTGGACCACACCCCACAGGCTATAAAAGGGTGGTGGTGGCCATTTGGACCTCTGTGACAGACAAAAGCTGAATCTCTGGCGAAGTAGTTTGCTGTGGCTTTAAACTGTGTGTATTGTTTTTTGTTTCTGTGTGCTTGGAGTAAAAGGTCTTGGCAGGCAACTACGGAGCTGCTGCCAAGTTTCTTATCTGTGAAGTGGTGTCTGGAGAAGTCTTTAACCCTCAGCTGGCTGTTTGGGTGTGTGGGTTGGACGGGGACAGAACACCCAGACAGGACAAGCCACTTGAATATAAACAGAGAGCAAACTCCACTCCCTTCTGACACTGATGATGTTACCTAGTCAGGTAATGAGATGTCTGCAAGAAAACAACCCAGCTCAGAGAGCATCAAGGAATACATATGAAATTAACAGTCACAGCTGTTTAAAACTTTTTCCATTTTTTATCTTTTTGAAAACTTGGGACTTTATCTGAGTTTCCATTACCATCATTTTCAAAGTGGTCCGAATTGGGGGCCGGAATTTTTTTTCAATCACTGGGTGAGGCTTAACCCTTCCCTTTTTAATAAATCTTTCAGTCCAAAAACTATTTTAAAGGAACTCCAAGGTGACTTTTAATATTATCTGCACACCATATTGGTTTTGGAGCTGTTTACATAAAAGGGATGTCTTTGAGGATAACTTTTGAAAACTGGGTCTTAATATTCAGCTTTTTGCCAACATAAACAAAGAGTTTGTGCAGTAAGTCATAATATGTTTATACCAACAGAGCTACATTTAAAAAGCAGCTTCAGGTGCTAAGAAGAATTTGGAGATTTTACATTGTCTATTCCATCAGGAAAACAAATGCCTTCTAACCAGACCATTTTATCTATTTCTTCAAAATATGTGGAAGTGTTTACTCTAGTGGCATCTACTTTTAAAATCAGCATGGATCGATTACTATTATTGATCTATTTCTCCATTTCTGCTTATATTGAGGTGCCTTAATAAAAATTGTTTTCTTCAGCTGCTCTGAAGTCACTCTGGAGTCTAATTATGAAGTTGGTGAAATCTAACAGATAATATGCTGGATTTGAATCTGACGACCACTTCAAAACCTTATTCAAGCCCATTATATTGCCTTGGGAAAAAATTATCTTTTTCTAGCAAAATTGCTGTAGGGATATAGTGCTTCACTGAGGCTCTTTAAGAGAAGGGAGAGATACAGATGTGATAATATTTGAAGGATTAATATCTGGGGTGGAGGGTGCAGAGTTAGTATCTTCAATAACTACAATTGAAAACAATCTGTTTTCCACTCAGATTTGATTCTGAGATTCTTTTCATATATTGCATATAGATAATCCTCAATTTATAACCATTCGTTTAGTGACTGTTCAAAGTTACAATGGCACTGAACAAAGTGACCTATGACCATTTTTACACTTATGACTACTGCAGCATCCCCATGGTCACATGACCAAAATTCAGAAGTTTGGCAACGAACTCATATTTATGATGGTTCCAGTGTCTCAGGGTCATGTGATCACTTTCTGCAACCTTCTGACAAGCAAAGTCAACGCAGAAGCCAGATTCACTTAACAATTTGTTACTAATTTAATAATTGCAGTGATTCTCTAACAATTGTGGTAAGAAAGATTGTAAAATGGGGCAAAATTCACTTAACAACATTCTTTCTTAGCAATAGAAACTGGGCTTAATTAAGGTTGTAAGTGGAGACCACCTATAAACATTTACACTTAATTTTTATGACTGCAGACCTCAATAGATGATACAGGTAGCCTTTGACTTATGGCTGAAATGGAGTTGGGAATTTTCATTGTAAATCATCATAGTTATAAGTTGAGTCACCCGTGTGGCTGAACCTGAGTTTATGACTATTTTGCAAGAATTGTTAACACCGCAGTCTTTAAGCCAGCAGCTCCCAACCTTTTCTATACCTCACACCCCTAGAACACTTCTGATATATTCTCGCACCCCTTATAAAAGTTCAAAATAACGGCAACGAATTATGCATATACACTATAATTTTGAAAGCCCAAGTTTTCGCACCCCTTGGAATATCGTCTCGCACCCCCACGGGGTGAAAGCAACCCTAGTTGGGAACCCCTGCTTTAAGCAAATCATTGCTTGGAGCGTTGTTTTCCCGAAAACCAGCTGAAAAGGCCAGAAACTAGCAAAAAAAATGTCATAAATCTGAGTATGAAATGCTGAACTGACTGTAAAGGTAGGTCAATTGCCAAATGCCCAAAATGTGGTCATGTGACTGTGGTTGTGTGCAACTGTCAGAAATCCACAACTAGGTTATAAGTAGCTTTGGAGAAGGGGGTCCATCGTAACTTTGAATAATTGCTATATAACTTGGTCATAAGATGGGGACTGTCTGCATGCCTGCAACAAGGCCCATGTGATATTGAAACAAAGAGGCACAGGTAGATTCATTGATAAGCACACAACAGAGGATGTTGAAATGTTCTTTCAGACAAACTATCTTTTCCATCAACCTTTTCCAACCAGGATATCTTCCAGTTGCATAAATTTCAAATTCCATCCTATTGCTAAAGACTCTGAGAATTGAATTTTACAAACATTGGGGAAATGTTTGGCTTGGGGAATTTTTTTTTTAAAAAATGAACCTAGTCAATTCCTGGATTCATCCACGTCTTGGGACAAACCATGTAAGTTCAGAAATTTTGTTCCTCAGTAGCTGAAATAAAAACTTCTCAGCTCTTTCTGGTAATATGGGAGGAGAGGAGGGGACAGTACTACAGGTGGTCCTCAACTTACAGCCATTCATTTAGTGACTGTTCGAAGTTACAAATGCACTGAAAAAAGGTGAATTTTGACCGTTTTTCATACTTATGACCATTGCATCCCCATGGTCACATGACCAAAATTCAGATACTTAGCAACTCCTTCATATTTATGACTGTTGCTGTATCCTGGGATTACGTGATCACCTTTTGTGATCTTCTGACGAGCAAAGTCAATGGGGAAGTCAAATACACTTAACAACTATGTCACTACTTAACAACTGCAGTGATTCGCTTAACAACTGTGACAAGAAAGGTTGTAAAATGGGGCAAAACTCACTTAACAACTGTCTTGCTTTGCAACATAAATTTGGGGGTCAGTTGTTGTTGTAAGTCGAGGACTAGCTATACTATGGGCTTCTTGAGGCCACATGCATTGTGACATCATCGCATGAATAATCCAAATGACAAATCCACAACCTCTGATTTACAACATGATGCACAAGGTACCATCAGGCCTTGTACTGGACACCTTTGGGCCTTGTTGCACCTAAATGTGACTAACGTGTGATCACATAATGCTTGACAAAAACTATAGCCCTTCGTGAGGTAGAAAACATTTCTGATTTGAAAAAGATTAAGCTGGATGTTTTCCAAAGTTTAAACAAAATGCATCTGTCTGTATAATTTAGGTTTTGCTCAGATGCTTTCAGGCCTGAATATTTATTCCAGTATTTTTCCAGTAGCTTCAGCTTTTATTTCTTTATTTTCTTGCTGCTAGCTGGAGTTGTTTTGTCAAAAAGGCAGGCTAGAAACCTTTTCAATAAAAATGTTTGAGACATCTAAGCTTGAAAGAATGAAGGCACAATAAATATCTCCAAAGTAGGAAGATGAATATCTAATAATAAATGATAACAGTCTTTCCCCCCCCCCAATTATTAGTGTTTAACACTGAAATAAACACAATTTTCTTGCCAGAGGGACCTAGTTTACTTATTTCTCTAATTGTTCCTCATCTAACAATGAAGAACTAGGGCACTGCTTATACTACAACCCGTACTTGCAAATATTGCATACATTATTAGTAAGGCAAAATTTCCTTCTAAAGAAAGAAAAAAGGTAAGTCACCAGCTGGTGCTGTTAATATGGATGAAAATATAGGCCCTTACTATTCTCCAAAGAAGCTTCCAAAGGCTTTCCAATAAAAGGAAGGAGAAAGTCTAGGATCTGAAGTCCTTATGTACATAGTTTATGACTAGCTGCTATCTTCCAATTTTTTAAAGCAGGCAAGCTTTAGTATTCTTCAAACATATTACTGTATAGATAGTCCTCGACTTATAACAATTGGGAACATAACCTTGTAACAATTGGGAACATAATTTCTGTTGCTAAGCAAGGTGACGGTTAATGTTACGTATTTTATAAGTTATAAATATATCACAAATATAAGGTATGAATATAGAGCAGAGGTCCCCAACCTTTTGGGCATCACGGACTGATTCTGTGGAGAAATGTTTTTCCATGGACCAGAGAGTGTGTGGTTTTGTGTGTTGCCTGCATCCCACAGATGGGGCTTTGCTTGTTTGTGTGGACTAGTTGTTGGTATGCCGTGGCCCAGTACCAGTCCATAGTATATCAGGGTTCCCCAGTGGTTGGGGACCCCTGATATAGAGGGTCTGTAATACAACCATAGTTAGCCTTTTCATGAACTCACTGGAAAACTACTTTGCTGGAATATGTGTACTACTGATAAGGAAAGATTCTGAGTGCGTGTATGAGTGATTTATTATTGGTGATACAAGGTAGAACATTGGTGGGCATAAGAAATATATTGGATTGTGCTTTTCATTGAGTCTTGGAACAAAGCGTGAGGATGTAAAGTTCTGTGATGACTGGGGCAAGATGTATCATACACATGGATTCTGAGAAAATATGTTGGGTATAAAGAGAAGACTGGAATGAACCCTGAAGTTTGAGACAACTCTTGTTAGAGCAGGGGACACCTTGAGTCTGCTTCCCAGCCCACTTTAATGCAGCCTGATCACCTGTGTTGAAAGTGCATGTGAGTATTGTGTGAATGAGTAGCCTAGTTGGGCAGCAATACTTACAGCAACTTGAGTAGCCTTTTAGGACACAGTTGTTTGAATAGCCTTGTTGGGCATAGTAACCTGAATAGCCTCGTTGGGCATAACTTGTAAGATAACTTTGTAATTAGACAAGCATATCTACAAATATAAAGGAACTAATTAAGTTTAATTGTACACTTGCCTTGCTTTTTGTTTGAATAACACAAGAATAAAAAAACTATTGGAAAACCTCACTTTGAGTGGCTTGAACTCAATTTTATGACATTAAGTGAGGCATGCCTCATTTTTTGCCACAGTGCTAAGTGAATCACTACTGTTATTTGTGAACCACACATATGGCTGTTAAGCAAATCCAGCTTCTCCCATTGATTTTGCTGATTAGAAGCTGGCTAGGAAGATTGCAAATGCATGTGATCCCACGATGCTGTAACCATCATTGATACATATTTTAATTTAATAATTTAATAATTTAATTTATATACCGCCCTTCTCCCGTAGGACTCAGGGCGGTGCACAGCATATTAAAACAGACAAACAAAGTACATCAAGAACAAAAAACCCCCATAAAACCAAATTAAAAGCCAAATATTCGAAGCTGTGTGTCAATTAAAATTTTCTTAAAATCATCCCTACCTAAAATCCTCCCTAGGTCAGGTCCGCTTGCTGGAAAAGCCATGTCTTGAGGGCGCGGCGGAAAGTAAGGAGATCCGGAATCATCCGGATCTCGGGGGGTAGTTCG
>NW_015386424.1:1552262-1559208 GCF_001527695.2 Protobothrops mucrosquamatus
GACCGGAGCACCCACAAGCTTGTAAGTAGCGTGTGCGTGCTCCCCTAACTTGATATGGTCCTCTGCTCCCGCCATATCTGCCCCTCCCACTGACCGTACTAATTCCTCCCTCCTCCTTCAACCCCCCACCCTCCCCCCCACCCTTTCAACACCGCAACCCCCAGACATGGCTGGTCCTGACCTAAGGAGGGCCTCCCCCTCCTTATGGGTTGCCAAGTGCCTGTGACAGTTGTAAGTGTGAGGGCTAGTCACAAGTAACTATTTTTTAGTGTTGTAACTTTGAATGGTTGTAAGTTGAGAAGTTCCTATCGGCACTTCTGGAGACCTAGCTTGAGTTGGGATCATGATGAGAACAAAAAGTTAACGTTTTCATTAAAAGTTAACCTTTTCATTAAAACCTACACCTGCCAAGCTGAGATAACAGTACCAGTTGTTATCTGGGAAGGCTTAATAGCTTTCTGAAGAACTACTCCACAGATAGGCCAATGTGAGACACTGTGGTGAGGTGGGACTCTTAGAGACCATTTGGATTTGCTGCTGCGGTATTGACAATGACCTCCTTGCCAGGCCTGTCAGACTCTCTTGCCTGGCTGACAATGGAATCTCCAAGAGACTTCAACCATCCTTCATGGACCAAGACTATAGAATGGCTTAGGAATTCACAGCCATCTGGCAACCTTGGCCATGAACTGAGTTACTGAGGGCTCAGCACCAACTACATTAGGTTTTTGCTTTAGGGCAGAGTTACCCACCTTTTCTGGTTTGGTGGCTCAGAGGCAGGGCAAAGAAGGGATAGTTTTGTGGGAGGGACAGGTGCATACATGTTGCTTGCATGATCGGAGCCGAGAACACCTCTGATGCTCACACAAATAGGGCCCTGAGCACCGGTGATACTCACCCGAGTGGGGCCTGAGTGCTTGAAATGCTCACTTGAGTTAGGCTGTGTTCGTGCACCGATGTGTGCACACCAGCCAGCCACTCATGCAGCCTGGACCATGGACTGGTAGTGGGCTATGGACTGGTAGTGGGCTGTGGTCCATAGGTTTGGGACCCCTGCTTTAGGGCACCTGTGACATGTTTTAAAGATGGAGGGTATTTCCACCAATCCTTTGTCATAGTTAGATCACTCTTTGGGTGCTTTTCAGCTTGCTTAGGCTGGTTCGATTATGTCCACTTGAATTGTATTATATCTAACATGTTTAGAGTGTATGTCTTTTTATTCTATTACAAAAAATCTTTTGTTTAAGATACAGAGATTCTGTTTTTGCATACCATCAAGAATTGTCCATAAGTTGACAGTCTTAGAGTGCTAAAGAAATAAAGAAATGTAGAGTGTTTCGCTGATAGTTAAACAGGGAGGTGCACTTGTAAAAGAGATGGATGCATACATTTTTCTTTCTCAGTGTGTATGAAAGACAGACAAATAGAAAATTTAGTATTTATGCTTTCCTACTAAGCCAGTGAAGATTTGAATAATATAAAAGACACGTTCAGCTACATATTCATTCTTGTAACTCACACTGGAATTGTTGGATATCACAGTGGATTATCATGTTTCCTTTCAACTCAGCCAATGTTGCTCCATTTTTCTCCACTTTACAAGCATAAAAGTTATGATAAGAGAGCAAATTGCTTCAGGGCTGTTTCCAGATGCAGAATTAATACCATATGCTATGCCCTTGATATTTCCTCCTGCCTGAAGTGCCCTGTATTACAATATCCTCTCCAACAGTTTACAACAGAATCTAAGCTATTTCACTCTTATGTAAATTTGCTAGTTTGGCCTTACCAGAAAGCAGAGTAATGCCAATAATATTCTATCAAGTGATTTGTTAAGAAAAAAATTAACTTAAACCAATATTTCTCAACCTTGGCAACTTGACAATGCATGGACTTCAACTCATGCTGGCTGGAGAATTCTGGGAATTGAAATCATCAAGTTGCCAAGGTTGATAAATGCAGACTTAAAGGGTCAAATTTAAGGGTCTATTCTTTTCAACATAGCTAAAACTTGGTTATAATATGTCCATGTTCCATTAGTTTTGATGACTTTTTCCTGATAATTCTCACCCAAAAATTATGTAGATTGCCTAGTAATGATGCATCTTCTTTAAAACAGTCCATCTTCTCTCCAATTTTCCTCTAGTGAGCTTAGTCTGAGCATCTGAGCCATCTGCTCAGGTTAATGTACCAAGGTTTTGGTACTTTCAATCATCCCTTACCTTTTTGCTATGGCTCTTTTTCCACTCCAAACTGATCAGCTTTATCTGTATCGTAATATGTGGAACCTTGTTAAGTGAATGCATTTCTTCCATATGGTGACATATCAAACGCATGATGTCAAATGAAGTCACCAGGAGTTTTGCTAACTTATTATGAGATATTAGAATTTTGTTAAAAAAATCAAGAGAAGAATTATTGACTGAGGTTTATATTTGTCAATGATTTTCTTATTTGCAATTATTGATGATAGTGATGTTATCGATTCAGTCATGTCCGACTCTTGGTGATTCTGTGGGTCAGGTCTGTCCACATTTTCCAATCTTGCACTACTTCTTTGAGTTTTTATTATTTATTATTATTAGAGAGATTTATAGTAAGCAAAAGAATTAATGGTTTTTTTTAAGATTGAACGACAGATTGATAAAGAACTCGATAAAAATGATGAACATGTAATTGCTGAAATGTATTGAAATAGAACAAGAACAACTGAAAGAAGATGTGATAAAGTTGGCCATGATTTTTTTTTATAAAATGATGTACTGTTGATATATGTCACCATGGAAATTGTCTAGACCAGGAGTAGGCAACCTTGGCTCTTTTATGACTCGTGGACTTCAACTCCCAGAATTCCTGAGCCAGCATGGCTCAGCTTGGAAACCTCTCCCTTTCCCCTCAGCACGGCTGGCTCAGGAATTCTGGGAGTTGAAGTCCACAAGTCATAAAAGAGCCAAGGTTGTCTACCCCTGGTTTAGACTATATATATAAAAGCACTTCAAATTTATGCTGGAAAGAAGAGACATTTTATCATATTTGTTGGATGTGTAAAAAAGGCTAGAAAATTCCGGATTCAAATACATACCATGATTCAGATGAGTTTAAAAATTACAGTTGAGATCAGAGGTTTTTCTTTTGAGGATTAATGGATAAAATAACTAGAAAAAGGTCACAAAATTTTGTTTTATACATGATGACTGCAGTAAGATTATTCTATGCACAAAGATGGAAAGATTGTGTCAAAGTCATTAGCTGGGTGACTTTGGGCCAGTTACTCTCTCCCAGTAAACCCAATACATATTGAATACACCCAAGGAGGTATATTCAATATGTTCGCTGCCTTGGGTAGTTTATAAAAATAACCGTGGGGGAGGGGAGTATAAATAAATAAACAAACAAACAAACAAACAAACAAATAAATAAATAAATAATTTTTATTTACTCATATTGCAAGAATGGTTAGTGAGATTATCAGCTGAGACATTCAGAAGAAAAAGAGATAATATTCTATATTTATTGCTGACTGAAAATTCTTTATGACTTTTTTTCATGAAAGTAAGAAACCGGACACTATAAAGGATTACACCAGGATGACCATGGAGGATCTGAAGGAGGCAGTCAAGACAGAGGGGCCTAGAGAGTCCTGATCATAGAGTAGCTAAGGGTCAGACACGATTGAATGACTGACAACAAAAAATGAATTTATAATTTTGTTTTGGTTTTGATGGTTAGGCAGAAAGGATCAAAGAAAAAAATTGAATTATGTTGTAACCATAGAATAAGAAGAAAAATTGTAATTGTACCTATAACTGCTATAAAAAAAATATTGAAAGCTACTTCTTTGTATCTTTTTTCTTTTTTTCTGCTTTTCTTTTAGTTTTTTTTTGCTTTCTTGTACTTATAGCTTTCTTTTTATTTCTTCTTTTCTTTTTATCATTTTATATTAGTCTGTATTAATTTTTATTTTATTTTTTATTGTTTTAAAAAATTATACATAAAAAGGAGTTGAGTTCAACCCAAGGGCATCTTTATCTTTTAAATTACTCCTATTGGTGGAGAGCAATTATTTTTACCTGGTGACAGACTCATCTATTAATTTAATCAGCTAAAATGCACTCCATCATTTAATCACATGACAATTCTAGATAGTGCTTGCAGGGGGAGGGTGTTATATTTTGAAAATGTTCTGAAAATATTTATGTAGACATAATTTTTTTAAAAAGATGAATAGATTCATACATTATTCTTACAGTATGAATATTAAGAGTTCCCCAATAGAATGAAATATAAAAAGAGTGAATCTTATTCTAGGCTACTAGGAAGAAGTACGTTTATAGAGAAATGATGAAAAACAACTTGATCTCTTCATGGAAAGAAAAAAAAGATATTCATTATTCTCTGTCATTAATAGTTCACAACCAATTTTTATTTATGAGCTGACAGTAGCAACAGTGCTGGAATAAGGATGTGAAATAATTCATTCCTGTGTTAAAGTACTTTGACTGTCTGTGCTCTTTTATATGGATTGGTTGAGGATAAATCTTCTAAAATAGAAAAATATTCATTTAAGGGGAATAGTCTGGTAACAAAAGTTTTACATCTATTATGTTTGATCTATAGACACTTCATGTCAAACGGAATAGCTTTTTTTCCTAAACAGTTATAAGAATTCTGTTGCTTTTGCTTGACTTTAATGGATTCAATGGGGCAATTTTATTAGCAAGAACAGAGGCAGAGTAACACATGGGCTTGGGTGCCATTGTGAACGTTAGTGGACTTCGGAAGCTTACTCCACGTCTAGTCTCTTCTTGCAAACCTGGTACCCAACATTACCATCTTAAATGTTGGATGTCCACATCCAGATATTGAGATCTATTCTAGATATCCTGGAATTGTATCCAGCAATGGTTATGATGACTGGGTATTGTGGGAGTGGAAATCCACTCATCAGACTGGGGAAGACTGATATAAAGTTCAACTAGTTGCCTATAGGATTTTTCTGCTTTCTAGACTGGCCTTGTGGAATAGGTTCCTTTGATAACTCTACCTTTGTAATGGGCAAAGCAATTAGTGTTGGAGGTAGAAGTGGACAGGAGTATTCAGATAGTGAAAATATAACTGAGTACAAGATGATGAAGGATCCTGAGTGTCCCACTTATGGGGCATGGGAAATATGTGAAGTCCTTTTCATATATTTGCTGACCCAGAATTGTGAGCCTCAGATGACAGTGGTATGATACCACAAATCTAAGTAGACTTCAGATATCCTTCTCTTTTCAGACAATTTGTTCAATTCTGAGCATATTATACAGTTCTATAAAGGAATTATTGAGTCTGTCATTTGCACCTCTATAACTCTGGTTTGGCACTGCAACCAAACAAGACAGACACAGACTTCAATGGATAGTTAGAACTGCAGAAAAAAACAATTGCTACCAGCCTGCCTTCCATTGAGGACCTGTATACTGCACAAGCAAGAAAGAGGGCTGTGAAAATATCTACAGAGTGCTCACATCCTGGACATAGATTATTTCAACTTCTTTCCTCAAGATGACGCTCTAGGGCATTGCACACCAGAACAACTAGACATAAGGACAGTTTTTTCCCCCATGCCATCACTCTGCTTAACAACTAATTCCTACAACACTGTCAAACTAATTAGTAAAGCTGATTACTATGATACTCCTCATCTTTCCTATTACCTATCATTATCTTCTTATGACTATAATGTTGCTCTTTGTATCTTAAAATGTATATTGTTTTTTGTACCCTAGTATGATTTATGTTGTTTGTTTAGCTAGTACTCTATGACTATCATTAAGCTTGCATCTTATGATTTATGAAGTGTTGTATTTCATGATTTATGATGAATGTATTTTCATATTGTTTATGATCATGACCATCACTATTACTTGTATGTACACTGAGAGCTTATGCACCGGAAACAAATTCCTTGTGTGTCCAACCACACTTAGCCAATTCTATTCTATTCTATTCTATTCTATTCTATTCTATTCTATTCTATTCTATTCTATTCCATTCCACTCCACTCCACTCCACTCCACTCCACTCCACTCCACTCCACTCCACTCCACTCCACTCTATTCTAAAGGCTAATATCGTGTAACAACTAAGAGAATGAGCAGTGAACAAAGATTTTCCCAGCTGAGATCATAGCAATCCCAAGAAATTTCAGTTTCAGAAAAGCTGTTCCTTATCTAAAATATAAGATTAAATAATATTGCAGTAGTAATCATTGAGTTGAATTGAGTGCAACATGTACAGTAGCAACTCCATGGACATGTCTTGGCAATAACGGAAAGTAACTTGCCACTTACTTTTTTGGGGATGTCTTTTGATTCCCCAATCCAACCTACAGGTTCTAATTCAATCTTTCTGTTGGTGTCCTATCCAAGAAGGGATAAAGTGCAAATGTGATTAGCTTTTTGACATTCTAGGGATTTCATATAGGTTGTAACTGAATAATTGATATATCTCAAAAATACTAATCAAGTGTATATTATTATTAAATATCACCAAAAATCCAGTGACAGCTCTGAAACAAATAGTGAAGGGGGAGTGCAAACAGACTGAAGCTTGGTCAATAAGAGCAGTTTCTTGTTGACCAATAGTCCTTCATCTTGCCTGGATTTAATTTCACCATTTCTCCCATATTCAGTCTAGTGCTGAACTCAGGCAATGTTCAAGGGTTTTGGCTACTTCTTGAAAATTGAATGGAAAGGAGTAATAGAACTGAGTAATATGAGTATGTGACCCTCATATAAATTATTTCCTCTTGAAGTTTTACAAAGATGTTGAACAGCACAGGAGATAGCATCAAACACCATAGATCTTGCCTTCAGAAACCGTGGATGCTCCATTATTGGAGGTTTTTGGGAAGAGACTGGACAATCATTTCTCTGAAATGGTATAAGATCTCTTGCTTGAA
>NW_015386424.1:1559308-1575331 GCF_001527695.2 Protobothrops mucrosquamatus
CTTCCTGACAGTGAGAACAATTAACCAGTGGAACAACCTGCCTCCAGAAGCGGTGAATGCTCCAACACTGGAAGTTTTTAAGAAGAGACTGGACAGCCATTTGTCCGAAATGGTATAGGGTTTCCTGCCTGAGCAGGGGGTTGGACTAGATGACCTTCAAGGTCCCTTCCAACTTTACTATTATTATTATTATTAACAGGGAGTTGGACTAGAAAACCTCCAAAATCCCTTCCAACTTTGTTATTCTGTTATTCTTAAATTGTTTGATCCAGTTACCCCTTATCTCAGCTTTGAGATATTGCTCCCACAAAAAACCATTTTTCATTGTTTTACATAAACATCTCAGCGGAGGCAGTCCCAAACTCGATCCTTGACTTATAAATACGTAATTGCAAATTGCTCCATTAACTCAGGATATGTCCAAATTAAAGTTCCATTTAAGTTCCTTAGGAGTTTCAATTTTTTTTCTGGATTTGGAAAAGGGAACATTGCTTTTTATATCAACTTAAGAAGCCCAGGTTAACTGGATAGTTTTATAGTTTCCCATAAAAATGGAGGGGAGCCATGCTTCTTAGTTTTCACATTTATGGTCAGGGTTGCTCAGAGCTCAAAAAAGAATCACTACTCTGTCTTTCATCAGCATTTTGGCACTTCTGGATGCTCAGGTGTTCAGCTTAGTAACACCTATAACATTGCCTGAATCTTTTTAGTCATCACTTTAAGACTTTGGATGGAAAACTCCCAATAAAATTGTTTATTTACATAATTTACAGAGATTTCCTGCTACTTTAGGGGGGAAAATACTGTATTTAGTGAATATGCAGAACTTTATATGGACTCCAGCTTTAAGAAATACATTTCTAAGGTAGGTGCAAATTTTTGAATAGGGCTGTTTCAGAAGGGGAAAGATCAGTTTCATTCACATTGTGATGACTTTAGATGTGGTGGCTGATGTGGTTAGAATACTGGGTTGAAGGTCAGCTACTGCATGTTTGAGACCCAAGGACTGCTGTTTGACAGGATGAGCTCTCATCATTCACTCCAGCTCCTGTTGACCTAGCAGTTTGAAAACATGCAGTTGCAAGAATAGCTACCACTTCGGTGGGCACATTAACAGGAACATGAAAAGATTCCACAACCAGATGTTCCTGGGCAACAGTGATGTCACCAGCTAATCCTTTCAACCCAGAAGTGTCTTGGTGCTTCCAACACAAAAGTGAGTATGAGCACCAAAACCAAATAAACAAAGCTATCCATCCATCCATCTCAATAAATTAATTATTTTAAATAATTATCTGTGGAAAAACTGTGGCCTTTTGGGATGAGAATCCTTGGAACTAAATTCTTCAGATCTTTCTATTTATTTACCCCAATTTGATGGATCAATTTAACCTAGCAGACGAGTTAGCTCTTTACACATACTTCCTAAAAAACCAGAAATTCCTGTCATTTTTTTAAAAAAGACAGAACCCTTAGCTATCCCACTGTGTGCTTCCCTTGAGTCTAGTTGGTCACTCAACTGTGAATCCATCTGGTGGCCTACTGACCTCATTCTATGGTGGTCTATCCATCTCATTCAAGCTATTATTTTATCTACTCTACTTCAACCACTATAACACAAAAGAAATGCATTCAAGGATATACTATAAACATAATTGCCAACATGGTGCAACTTGAATTTTGGTCATGTAAACCTCTATAAACCTTGTCTAACAATCAGCAAATTTTTGCACTGGAGGTTGCCCTTCCAACACCTTGAATTTCTGGTCACCACCTTCTGGGGTTAACAAAGAAAGGACATTAAGCTTGGTTTGTTGACTTGGGCCTTAAACAAAGCTCCTGATTTTCTCTTATCTATCTTTCGCTGCTGTCTTTTTCCTCCTGGCTGAACAAGTTCCAGCTAAATGACTCATTTATTTTCTGGTTCCCGTAACTACCTTTTCACTCCTGTTTAAACTGAAAAGGGAAGCAAACAAACAAGATTGCAAGAGACGGTGCCTGTTTCCATTTCAATCAGTTTTGCTATATTATATCCCATGCTGATTTTTCGTTACCGGCTGCGAGATGTGCATAAATGGAGAGGTAAGTACTGAAAGATGTTTGGCGTTAGAACCTAGAAAATTATCTTCAGGTAATAATCTACATTATTTCCAACAATTGATTTAAGCAGGATTGATGATCAGCTAGGCACTTAATGACGCTTTTGAGGTCGCCTGTGGAAAATTGCCTTTAGGCCTCATTGTCCCTTAGCTTGTTAGAGGAAAAAAAATCCTTCTTTTTTGCTTTAATATTTGTGTATCTAACAACTCTGGCAAGATCATATTTAAAAAGCCCTACTTTCAGGTTACACGCAGGTTATTCTTCCTGTGCATCACAACAGCTGTTTATGGCTGCTATGAATTTGATTTAAGTGACAATAAAGTTTATGTGGCTAATGCATTACACTTATAGTTTTTCTTTTTTATTCATCAAGGGCCAATGAAAACATGGAAAAGCACGAGAGGTAGAGAAAACCATATTTCAAAAAAGAAAATAGATGTACTTATTTTATTTTATTTATTTTTTAAAAAAATATGAAAGATCATGCCAACATTTTGTAACCAGCTGTAGAATTGGAAAATGTTTTTTTTTGGGGGGGGGGGAAGGGGGCGCTTTTGAAATATATGCCAGAAAAAGGAGATTGTAGGTGGGGTTTCAACTTGAATTTAATCCAACATATATCACAGAGGAGATTCTTTTTTTCTTCCAGAAGTAGATGGCATTTAATTATTAGATCACATTTCAGACAATTTACATTGCAAGAATCATGTACGTTTGTGACTAATTGAATGGGTGTGCAGTCTTAAAATGTCACTTTGCATATAGAAATGATTCATCTCTTCGACTTTGCTTGTAAACATATTTCATTGGGGGTCACTAATATGCTTTTATTGCCTCTCTGTCAGAGATGATGCTATTACCAAGTCTGATAAAGTATTCTTCAGAGGCCTCTCTTTAATTCCTCCCCCCCTTTATATAATCATGAGAGACTATAACCAATAAATTTAGCTTAAAGCTTCTCCGTGTTAACTAATTCTAAATAAATCTACCAGAACAGGCTAGGTAAAAATATTTCAAAGATTATTTTCCCCACCCAGCAAATACTGAAACTGATGCTCTCTTTGGGATGATATTTTAAAATACTTTTAAATTTTTTAATTAAAGTTTATTGTAAGATAAAATATAAATACAACTGAAAATTAAGAAAGTTAAAGAAAGTAAAGCAATAAAAAGAAAGAAAAAAGTAATGATTTCTGATTTTTTTCAATGCAGTAGGATACAAAAAGAATTGCATCATACTTTTTCTTCATGTATATACATACGTATACGTATATACACACACACACACACACACACACATATTCTTTGTTTGCAATCCAAAATATTCTTTGTTTGCAATCCATATATATATATATAATAAGAACAAAATCATTCTAACAATCAAAACCTAAAATTAGTTTTTTTTTCAGTTTTGAGCATAAAATCCAGAAGTGGATTCCAAACAAAACTAGATAAATTCTAATTTTTAATTAAAACAGTCAATTTTTCCATCTTGCCAATTCCATTACCTTTATCATTCACTCTACAATTGTGGATATTAGTGTAACTTTCCATTTTCGGGGATATGGGATTCTTATTATTGTCAACACATGCAATAATAAAATTCCAAATTTTCTTTCGTGCTCTTTGTCCGGAATGATGTTTTTAAATACTGGTGAATTTTATATTCTCTGTTATCAGCACGACTTCCCTGCTAAATATTATTATCCAAAACACTGCATTCAGAGAGCTTTGTACCATGAGTTGACTATTTATCTTTTGGGAAAAGAAGAAAACTTTATCTTATGTATATGACAATATCCAAAAGCTTAGTGAACAGCAATATCACATGTATGAATGTGGAGATACTAGACAAAAAAAGTACACCAAAAATGAGGACATTGTGGACCATACAAGATGTAAGTCATGATTGCCACTGAAAATGACAGTTTTCTTGGCAACATTTAGGCCAGGAAATCAACTTGCTTCAGATGTTTCTTTGTCCTAACTTGCAACACGAATCTCCTTAATTCAAAATCTTCAGATATGTGGCCTTTCTATATTTTATTATTTGATTAACATTATCATGGTCCATTTTTTTCCAGGTCCATTTTTTTCCAAGCAGAAAATCTGGACTGCCAGGAAGAATGGTGTCCAAGATAACTACATGGAGTTATTGTATTGTATAACTGTTTATATGGTTAAATCACTGCTTATAGGAAAATGTCTTCATAAAATTGTACATATGTGGTAGTGCTTTCTGACTGCCAACTTATGGTCTGGCCTTCAGATTCAAGGCATTTTCATGAATTGAATATTCTGTAACCTTGATATGGAGAATTCTCCAGTCTTGAAATGTTCAAATGTTATGAGAGATCCACTTGTTTATATTACCAACCAGATATCTTGGCAGCTTCTAGGCGTGTTATAGTCATGGTATTTAAGTGGCTTCAATAGCATCATCTATTCTGACCAATGTAGTTTAATTCTACCAAACAACAGCAGGGAATATCTCTAAAGTTACCATTTATCCCACAAACTATAGATTCTTTCATTATGCTTCATTTTGAGCCCATCCTCACAGCCATGGACACCTGCACACTCTGCCCTTAAATCTGAGCATAATGTTTATTCTTTGCATTCTGATTTGAGAAAGAAAGGAAGATAGGAAAGTTCACAATTACAGCTTTTTAGCTCCATTCTGAGATTAACTCAATATTCATTTAGCCTCAGATCCATTCTATGTCAGCCTTTTGTGTTCATTAGTCTCTACTGTGGTAAGCGTGGGTGAGGCTGTTTCTTGGCTATATTGATTGTGAGATGCTGTGATTGTCGGCTGCTATTTTATGGGTTTTATGTGTGTTTCTAATTAATGTGTGTTTCTAATTATTGGTTGGTTGTGTTTTTATTCTGTTTTTCTCTTTTCTAATTATCAGCTGCCCAGAGTTATGTACAGGTAGTCTTTGACTTACAACAGTTCATTTAGTGACCGTTTGAAGTTACAAAAGTGCTGAAAAAGTGTCTTGTGACCATTTTTCACCCTTATGACCATTGCATGACCCCCATGGTCATGTGATTTATATTTGGATGCTTGACAACTGATTCACATTATGATGGTTGTAGTGTGGTGGGGTCATGTGATGACCTTTTACAACCTTCTGATAAGCAAAGTCAGTGGGAAACCAGATTCATTTAACAATTGTGTTGCTAATTTAACAGCTACAGTGATTCAGTTAACAAATGTCACAAGAAAAGTCATAAAATGGGATAAAACCTACTTAACAAATTTCTTACTTACCAACATAAATTTTGGGCTCAATTGTGGTCGTAAATTGAGGACTGTATATGATATTGTAAGCTGTCCAGAATCACTCAACAGTGAGATGAGCAGAATATAAATATATCAAAATATAAGATGGTAGGTCATGTAAGTTTAATAAATAAATAAATATGTGATACCCAAATATCCACTCTAGCCATTATCCCCTTTCCCAACTGGAATCTACTTATTATCTTGTTTTTCTGTAGAGATAACTTAACTTTGTCTTCTCCAGAAAAAAAGCTTTTTTAATTAATTCCTTATTTGCATCCTAAATCTGGTGCCATATCACAACCTGTCAGAACCCTACTCATTTTTATGGACTTTACAAGGAGTTACGTCCTATATATGAGCTGTTAGTTTGGAGATTAGTATAATCAAAGAAGGATTCAGAATACTATTGGATTTCAGCTTTTAATCCTTATGAAGAATTCAGATTTGCTTTTAATCACTCAATATTGTTAATTAAAAGGTATATCTCTCTTTCACACACACACAAACATGGACACTCACACACATGCACATGTGTGCATGCACACACAAACACACAAACACTCATTTACTCTTAGTCCAGCTTAACCAAGACAGTTGCATCTATTTGATTATAAATGTGTACAACAGATACATCTGAACTCTAGATAGGATAGTGATGTACTCAAGATTTAAGTTAATTGCAGTGAAGAAAAAGAAACAAGGTATGAAGAATGGAAACAAGCTAAATTACTGAATTAGTGTTTTGCTATATTTACCTTGTATTCCAAAAGAACTTTTATATCATTTCATATATTTTTTAAAAAAATATTTAATATACAACTGAAAGTAATTTCATACTACCTTATCAATTAATTTGTTTTGTCTAATGCTGATTTGGAAGAATTCAAATTTTTAAGGTCATAGATTTACCTCCTACTGAACCATGAAATAAACTATTTAGTTGCATAACTTTGTGAAATTTGAATCGATTTTGACTTCATGGAATTGCCTTAACTCTTCTTTTAAAGGAGATATTTCTTTCATAATCCCTAAACTAGTTTTCAACTAAAGGATGTATTTACCAAATATATAAAAATGGTCTTAACCTAATAGGCTAGTTAATGGAAGATTAACTAGTTCTATTTCCTCAATGACACAAATATTATACTGGCTTTTATATTCAGAAACTAGTAGCAACATTAAAATTTTCAATACACTTTGAGGAATGACAAAACCGGTGCACCTGATTAGTTAAATGGTTGAACAGAATCTTGGTATTAGCATACTACAATTCATCGGTACATCAAATAGTCAATATGAAATGCAAATTCATGAATGAATTCTGGTGACCTATAATAGTTTGTAGTATTTTTGTGGTTGCAATAATTATTCAGATGATGAATATTTGCATTTGGTAATACAAGAAATTGAAATTATTAAGTTGCATATTTATATTGTCTTGCATAAGGAGTCTATGAAGGTAATTTGAAGATATATTTATTTGAACAGATTACAATGCTTGTCCCGGAAATCAAACTCCAACCCTAGAATACATACACAACATCTCTCTCTCTCTCTCTCTCTCTCTCTCTCTCTCTCTCTCTCTCTCTCTCTCTCTCTCTCTCTCTCACACACACACACACACACACACACACAAATGGGGGGGAGAGGGGGGAGAGAAAGAGATGTTGCGTATGCATTTATCTAATTATTTGAAACTCTAATAATTCCCTCACCTCCAAACAATTAATGCTGCTGGTCAGTGCATCTAGTGCCTTTTAAAGATTATATACCTTAATCCTGTCTTGGAGTTTGAACTTTTTAATGAACTTTTAAAGGAGAATTATTTTATTCCCAATGGTTTTAAATGACAGAATGACAAAATAGACTCATGTTTGGGACCCCACTGCCAAAGAGTCACAGGACCAAGCAGGATCCTCCAAAGACAGTCTCTGGAGTTGACATTGAAGGTAAGCATTGAATCAATGAAGAACAGTGTACCCCATTCAAACATCAGATAGATCTGGAGGATGCCATGCTTGTTGGTAATCAAAGCTGTAAACAGATCCAGGAAGATCAAAAAAGCCATATTCCTCCTATTTCCTTGCAGTTAGAACAATTAACCAGTGGAACAACCTGCCTCCAGAAGCGGTGAATGCTCCAACACTGGAAGGTTTTAAGAAGAGACTGGACAGCCATTTGTCTGAAATGGTATAGGGTTTCCTGCCTGAGCAGGGGGTTCAACTAGATGACCTCCAAGGTCCCTTCTAACATTGTTATTGTTATTGTTGTTATATCTTTTCCCCCAGACCAGGTCATCTATCAGTGTCCAAGACAGTTTTGATGCTGAAACCAACCCTTAAATTAAATAAAATAAAATAAAATAAATAAATAAATATTGTAAAGGGTCCAGTTACGGTAATTTGTACTGGAATCTTTCTAATGTATAACAGAGCAAAAAAAATGATAAAAAGAGTCAAGATTATTGTTGCATTGGTGGTTGACTGTTTATATGACATCAAATTGGTATCAACTCCATCACATAGATTTTCTCTGTAACTTTCACTGATAGCTATGACTATATAGATCTGTAAGTCAGGTTAATATTTTCTGCATCTTTAAAAAGAAATGGTATATCTTAATATATTTGTTAATCTTACTTGTTAATTTTGTATGAATAGAGTACTCAGAAAAGAGTACTCAGAAATTATGAAAGATAAAAAACTGGGAATTTGCAGGAGACAAAAATTTAGCTCATGCTTTTCCTGAAAAAGTGTCATCTGGATATTTCCATCCCTATCGTAGTTTGATGTTAGGAGAACAAGAATCACAGTGTTTTCCTCTTTTCTTCCAAACTCAACACAATACGATGAGTTGAAATTTGCCTGGACAAATAACTTTCAGTGAGGTGAAACCTCATTGGATATTCTATAGGAATTTGGCTTTGATTGGATTGGATTGATTTCCATCCAGCTTATCAGTGTGTGCACTAAGCACTTTTTCCTTTCCTGGGATTTCCCCAGCCCCCCCCCCCCCAACCCCTGGACTCATAAAATTGATGGTTAAGGAAGACTGCACCACATATATTTAAAATTCAAAGATTTGAAAGTGGCTGGGATGATATATATTAATAGCCTCAGAACCTACCAGGTGACAGACAGCATCAAAAACATCTGGTGTGCAGTAGTAGAAATGTATTCTTTCCACAGACTTTCTTCTTTTTGTTTAATAGGGAACGCAAGAAATATAGATCATGCTGTGTGAATTTGAATAAAGCACATGACTGGAGAAAGAGAGAAAGCTCATATTAAATTCACAACTTTTTATATTAAAATTCCATTACAATGAGCCTAAATGTTGTACTGGAGAATGCTTTTAAGACATTTGTTCAGGCCTGGAGTTTACAGGATCTGAGTATTTGGACAGTCAATATTAATTTGAAATGAAAAGCCACTTCATTTTGTAAAAACCCCAGGCTCTGTCCCCCGTTTCTTTTCTTTTTTTTCCTCATGAGCAGATTTGAGCAGATGTACGGCCATGAGCTCAGTCAACCCACCACTCAAGAAAAATATTATATCTGGAATTCTGAAGTCAAAGTTATGAATCCTCAATACTGAGCACATGAGGGAGCCTGTCACTCAAAGCTTGAGCCTAAAAAGAGAGGAGATAAGATGTCTGAAGAGATTAACTTTGAAAATGGAAAAATCTAACATTCATTCTTATAGATGAAACAATTTCGTCTATAAAAAGAACAAAGGGAAACTGTGCCATTTTAATTCTCCTGGCCCAATAGGATGAAATAAAATGGTTTCCAGGAAGAGGCAAATAAATGCAACATTAAAAATTAAACAACATTAAACAAAATTAACCGCAACATTAGAAATTAATGGGAACAAAATAAGGCCTGGATTTACACTTCATACAAACCATGTTGTGAATTGCTTGGCCAAACGTAGACCTTGGTTGATTTGAAAATTTTTTGAAAAAGTCTAAGCAGATTGAGACACAGTATAGGAAATCACCTGAGAACACACACACACACACACACACACAAACAGAAGACAATGACAAATCACCTCCCTATTGTATATGGACATGTCCACGACAACATCAGGAGGAGGTAACTTTTATTCATGGAATCTCTTTTCTTGGCATTGCTGTGATGCTGTGAGCATGTAGATATTGTAGGTTATAAATCATGATTTATGGTTTAATATTATGTGTGAATCCAGGCAACCATTATTTGATGAACTAAAGTTAGAAAAAACAACAACCCATGGCTTAGCATGACATACGAATTTATTTGTATATCAATGGTTGCAGCTGCGACAGCCAAGTACATCTGCAGTACTTGGCATCAGGAAAGCGTTGGGCAGCCAAAGAGAAAAAAATGGCAGCAGGGACACACAATCGCCACTTCAGCACTGTTCTGTAAGGAGCTTGGAGGTGAAACACCAAAAGCTATTGGATTGCACAGAGTGGATATGATATGAAATTGGTTTCCTGCATTAGATGTCTGGATTGGTGTTTGCCAGTGAGATTGAAGTGGGTAGAGAGGATTAGGATGGTGATAAGTAGAAGAATTTATATGGTGAAAACTAGAAATTTGATGTCAGTTATTGCTTACAGTTCTATGACCTCATCTTGAAAGTCAAATCACAAGGAGTCTTGGGCTCTGGATGGTTGCTTTGAATGCCAGATTCACCTGTAACCATTTGGTCTCCATTCATAGTTTGTATCACTACGTTCTGCTTCAGATGGGGGTTCTCTTCAGCATATTTTGAATTTTAGCTCAGCGAAACTATACATGGTTAAAACTACTGTTATGCAAATATAGATGGTCCTCATTTAGCAACCATAATCCAGTCATTAAACAAAGTGGTCACTAAGTAAAATTATGACTGTACTTTTGATCTTACTTCACTTTTCTTTTGCTGCAAAGGTTATAAATGTGAGTTTTATTTCTTTATATATTAAACTTCGTAACAGTTCATCTTCCCTGATGGAGGGGCTCTGGGCAATGATAAATGTTATAAATGTGTTATAAAATGTTGTAAAGGTGAGTTTTGTTCATAAAGTTAAATGAAGGGAAACTAAAGTAAAATCATAAGCTAAGTTACAGTTTCATTTAACAACCACTTTGCTTTTATGACTAAGTTGCCTGTCCCAAATGTGGTTGTTAAACAAGGATTCCCTGTACAAGGCTCTTTCCTTCTTTTCAGTCTCTAATTTTTCTTCCAAGAAACAGATGCTTTTCATGGACAAACCAAGACTGTTTCGTTTTCTTCATGTTTCAGGCAGAATTCCATTATCTAATACCGATGATCCTAGTTTTGTCTAAATAGATTGCATGCCCAAATACCTTTTCTAATGCCTCTTTTTTCAACACGTATCCCCCTGACCATGATGTTAAAAGAAATAAAACTTACTTATCTGTTTGAGGCAGCCACCATAGATCAAGCTCCATCAATACAACACTCAAATCCTTATCACAGCTGGGAGGCTTATGCATTGAGAGAATGCTTTTCAGATCTTCACTTGCAAGTTGTTTTAGTGTGTCCTGTTAAGCAATGGAGTATGATTGTGATGCTGATGTTCTTCAAGCTAGGTTGTTTTCTTGCAGACATTTCATTACCCAACTAGGTAACATACCTAGTTGGGTAATGAAATGTCTGCAAGAAAATGATCAAGTTCAGAGAGCATCAAAGACTTCACAATTCAACCCTGACCTACAAATATTATCTTCTATTGATAAATAAATATGAGCGCTTAACTTCCACGTACTTTCTGTGTGAAACTTTTTTTCCTGCTAGTAGCTTCCTGTTTACTGAATTTGTTCCTCCCTGACCCTGTCTTATTTGATTGGCATAATGGACAGAGCAAGGCCATTGAGAATGTATTGTGCTGTCATAGTCCCTGTGTGCAGTGGACAGATTTTTTTCGTTTCATACATCATTGAGCACTTGCCTCTGAAACAGGCATGAAAGCCAATGTATTTTCCCTTGATACACTGAGTGGGAGAAGGTGGTAAAATTCTTTAAAAAAAAAAAAACCCTCTCTTTTGACAGCCAACTTCAACCTTTGCCTTTGTACAGGTAGGTCATCCAAGACCCCATCCATCATGCACCACAGCCAGGTAAACAATCATTTCCATAAGGTTTGCACAGGTTGCTGTACAAGCTGAGCCTGATGAAAATGGATGGAGGCTGTGTAAAAAAAAAAAAGCATCATTGATGAATTGCTTCTTATAGCAACAGCATGAATATAATGGCCGGTGCACCTATACATATTCATTATTTTCAAACTTAAGCATCAAAGTGGGATGTATATAGACTACATTAGAGTTATCAAGTGAAGTTTCTATTGACATTCCAGTTTTGTTCCTTTTGCCTTGCCCACTAGAATAGCACCACAGGCTTTTAGTTTACCTGACTTTTCTACAGATCTATAGCTGAAGCAGAATCTGGGCATCATGGATGACTATCTCTATTCTACATTATTAAATTGATGTAGAATTTACTTGGTTATGCTGCCTATGTGCTATACATAAATAGAAATAAACACATTGGAAATGCTTACATAGTTAGGATAGACAGATAACACTGGTTTGTGTGATTGTCAGTCCTAAACTGCAGAGATGATGCAATCTGGACTCCATTTGAGTCCAGTTCTTTATTTGCTTACACCTAACAGACAGAATCTTACATACTAAAGCTGCAACCTTCTAATCTAACAGATATGCTCTGGGAGATTCTAGGATTTGGCTACCCTGAACCTTTTTCTTCATACCCACATTGAGTTCAGAACTGGCCAGTCTCTTGTCCTGGGCCTCTCTCTAGAACAGTGGTGGCGAACCTATGGCATGGGTGCCAGAGGTGGCACTCGGAGCCCTCTCTGTGGGCACATGTGCTGTTGCCCCAGCCTCACCTCCCCCTGTGACCCCCTCCTCTCCAGCAGCCCCCCTGAAGGAGAGTCACCCTTGAGCGTGGCCCACGCAGAGCAGCGCAGCCAAGGACATGGCAGCCAGGCAGCGTTGACAAGACTCTGCCCTCACACTCCACTGTGCACAGTTGATGCTACAGGGTGTGGGCTGAGGATGTGACCACCATAGCACTGCTGGGCTGCCTGGGCGATCTGCAGTGGGCCCTGAAGGCGGTGAATGGCCATGTGGGCAGGCGAGGTGGAGGATGGGGACGGAGCAGGGGCGGGGCAGGGGGTGGAGTGGGGGCAGGCCCAATTTTTGGGCACTCAGTCTCTAAAAGGTTCGCCATCACTGCTCTAGAATGTGCTTCTTCTTCTTTGGGAAGCTATGATGCCACTGCTTATATTTCCCAAATTCTCCCTTAGCTACACATTCCATTCTACCACTTGAGCAATAGAGTTGTGCTCTTGCTCCTTCTTTAGATAACCCACAGTAACCACCCATAACATCATGACACAGCCCATTCTAACTCACTATGGAATACTGTAATATAGTTGCATCATTGCGCTCATTCTGTGGCTTCTAACAGACTGGAATCACACAATGGAATAAGAATTACTGTGTTATTTATTTACTTATTTTTATCCTGCCTTTATTATTTTTTTATAAATAACTCATGGCAGTTAACATACACAACTCTCTTTCCTCCTATTTTCCCCACAACAACTTTATGAAGTAGATTAGACTCAGAGAAAGTGACTGACCCAAGGTCACACAGCTGGCATTCATGCCGAAGCAGAACTAAAACTCACAGGAAGTAGGTAACCCTATTTATAAAGTTGGATAGTTATGTTGGTTTTCTGTAGCTCAGCACAAGCATCATACATTGTCAGGCCCAAGGAACCAGGAACGACATAAAGAGTTACTTCTGAATAGTTTTCCCAAAGGTGTTTTTTCAAGAGGCAACTGGACTTCCTTGTTTTTCTTTAAAGACGTGTTGCTTCTTGTCCAAGAAGCTTCTTCAGCTCTGACTGGATGGTGGGGAATGGAAGGATTTATATTCCTTGCAGACAGCTGGTCATTTGCATTCTTTCAGAGAGTTATACTCTCTAAGTGCAGTACAATGCAGTGAGACATGTACAGTTCTGTACATGGGAGAAACAAAACAGCCACTTCAAAAAAGCATGGCAAAACACAGGAAAACAGACCCATTAGGACAAGATTCAGCAGTCCATCTGCATTTAAAAGATAAAGGTCACTCTTTTAAAGACAGCGAAGTCCACATTTTGGACAGAGAGAACTGCTGGTTTGAAATAGGGGTTAAAGAGGTCATTTATGTCAAAATTGAACAGCCCTCTCTCAACAGAGGAGGAAGGGTAATAATAATAATAATAATAATAATAATAATAATAATAATAATAATAATAATAATAATAATAATAATAATAATAATAATAATAATAATAAAGTTGGAAGGGACCTTGGAGGTCATCGAATCCTGTCCTGTCTAAAACAAGTCCTTTCAATAGTTCCAAGAAGGTTCCACGCCCATTTGTACTACTCATGTGACCCTGAGGACACAGGTAAACCTCCAAATGGCCTTAGCGATTCTCTAATGCAAATGACCAGCTCTCTGCAAGGAATATAAATCCTTCCATTCCCCACCATCCAGTCAGAGCTGAAGAAGCTTCTTGGATGAGAAGCAAAATGTCTTCAAAGACAAACAAGAAAGTCCAGCTGCCTCTTGAAAAAGCATATTTGGGATAACCATGACCTGGATGATTGAGAATCTCCATAGACATCCTAAGTGGTTTATTTATTGTTGTTCACCTATAGACAGAAATCTTGCCAGACTAAAGCAACTAAAGTTATCTGCATAACTATTAGATAGTTATGTGAATGCCAATGAGCGGAGTCTGCCTACACCCTCTTCCTGCATACCAAACATTCCAAGCTCCACCTCTCTTTGCTCTCTGGGAAAGAGCCCCTCCCTCCTATACCTCTGGACTACAATCCACCACAAAGACATACACAATGAATCACCTTGTGATTTAATGAAACTAAAGTTGTGGAACAATCAATAGTGAAAGAAAGAAAGAAAGAAAGAAAGAAAGAAAGAAAGAAAGAAAGAAAGAAAGAAAGAAAGAAAGAAAGAAAGAAAGAAAGAAAGAAAGAAAGATATTCCAGAGGAAAATATTTTTTTTATTTCATCACCAAATTTGCAATTTTTCTGTCAACAATTAGAGAGCTAGTTTGGTGTAGGGATTAAAACATCAGGCTAGAAACCAGGAGACCATGAGTTCTAGTCCTGTCTTAGGCACAAAGTCAACTTGATGATTTTGGGCTAATCACCCTCTCAGTCCTGGGAGGGCGGAGACAATGGCAAACCTCTTCTGAATAACCTTGCCAAGAAAACAGCAGGGACTAGTCACCAGGAGTCAACAATGACTCAAAACTGTGCACACATACATTCAACAATTAAAATCAAAAGGCACTAATTCAAGGGCAACCACTATGTAAATTTGAATTCTGTATAGATCTGAGTTCTTCCTTTGTGCTCATCTACTGCTTTTCTGTCACCTAATTTCTTGAATAGAAGCCTTAACATTTCATTCAAAATTGAGCTCAGATCAAACCATGGACTAGAGCATTTTTCAGGGTGGAAGTGTTTGTGCTCTCAGTTACCGACACAAAGTCAGTTTCTCATAACACAGTTATTGCAGTTGTAAATCTTTAATTAAAATGACAGGATGCATGCAACAAACTAAAAAACAAGCACAAGATCTTACGTGCAAAAGATTCCATAAATATAAATATCCCTTTCTAGTCCTAGCTTCCAGATATTCCAACAACAACATAGAGAGAATCACAGATAGGACATAACATCCATCTCTTTTATACCATTTTATACAATGGTAAGTGATAATGACATTGGGAGACAGAGAGAAGAGCTACAGCCAAAGAAATTGTCAGATAAAAGGCAACTTAAGACTGCAGCAGAAATGTGGACAGGATGTGTTGCTCAGAAACAGCCTTCTTTTTCTTGGGCTGTAAAATATATGTTCAGATTTACAAGATTCTGTTAATGTAAGTTAAACAATAAAGTAGAATTAGTTCAAGTACTGTGCTTCCTATCTGGTTTATCTTGCACGTCTGACAAGATAAACTGGTTGTATCACGTTTTTGTGTTTCAAGGAGTTTTTCTTCTGCTCTTCTCTTCATAATCTGTGTGATGTGTTGCTGAATTTGGGTCAAGATACTCAACCTGTTCTGGGGTCTTTTTAGCTTAGGTTCTCTTTAGCTAACTCCCATGGTCCAGGCTAAGGCATAGGTAGTCAAGCTCTTTGGATTCTGTATCTGAAGGTTCAGACTGATCCCAACAGACTGTTCAATTAGCAAAAATTGAGCTATTCCATTAGAAGGGAATTAAAATGACTTTAACCAGTGGTGGGGTTCAAATATGTGAACAACCAGTTCTCTGTGTGGATACTGCTTCTGGAAGTCTATTCTGGGCCTGGGCAACAAAAAAATTGGTGGCAGGCGTCTTCGTCGGTCGCAGCTGTTTGCTGCCTCCCGCCTGTTTCGCGTAAAAGCCGGTTTGACAGCTAGCATCAGCTGTCAAACGGCTTGATACCTTTCCCCTGGGCATAAGGGGATAGGTGAGCTGCCCGGGGTAGGAGTTGAGTTCCCGAGTCGTCCTATATGGACGATGTAGGTGAGAACTCCTCCG
>NW_015386424.1:1576779-1615881 GCF_001527695.2 Protobothrops mucrosquamatus
ACTTAAATGTATAATTTTTTTATTAATGTGGAGGAGATGGATTGTTTATAAATAGAGTTTGTGGAGTTAGAGATATTAATATTTGTTTACCTATATTTGAATATTAGCCTGGGACTTGGTTTGGGAAGTCCGGGGGGGTGGGATATAATATAATATTGTGTAATACTTGTGATGTTTTTTTTTTGGAAAATAATAAAAATTTTATATTGAAAAAAAAAAAAATTAGCTACCGGTTCTGCCGAAGTGCTGCGAACTTTAACCAATAATAACTGTCAGTTTCAAAGGTTTGACAAGGTGGATAAGGTATTTTTAACTTTAATTTATCCACCACTTTTTTTAAAAGGCCATCACAAATTCTTGGCCTCTTCAAAGGAGATGGAGAAAACTCAGATGTGGCTTTACTGAATTTACAGCACAGTATATTTTCTACAGTATGGCAATATATTGCCAAGCATCTAACTGTCAGACTGCAGGAAGAAATACAAAAATTAAGAATATCTGGTCTCTAGTATATCCCATCTTTGCTAATGCAAAAGATAAAGTAGAAAAATCTTTAAATTATTACTGTTGTGTCTTTCATTTTTAGTAGGATTAAGTGCTGCTTGAGAAATATGCATATTAATGTTTCCTTGAGTTTTGTAACAAATAAGTAAAGGGTCCTGTGATGAAATTACTATTGTTGATATAATGTAACCCACTTTATCATTTACTTTTGTTGTGTGTCCTTATTTTTTAATTTTCATTTTGTGTCATTATATTGATGTATTTAACTGTGCACTGCCTACAGTGATTTTATTTTGAGATGATCAATCATATAAATTGACTAGAATTAAAAAATAAATAAATAAATTTAGTGTTAAGATGACAGATGGCAATTTCTTGGAACTGTGAAATGAAGAATGGCAGCTAAGATGTTATTCAGGTTTTGTTCCACAGGTATGTTTCAAAAATATATAGTCTACCTTGTTACAAGAAGGAATCCCAATAATTTTACTTCATTGTGCTTTGCTTTAAAAGTCAACAAAGATATCTCCTCCCTCTAAAAAGCAGACATTTCCTCTGAATGAGCCAATGCCTACAGTTTTTTTTCCTTTACCAGAATTTCCAATCTGAGCTTAGTTAAAGTGTACATCAAGGTTATTTTTTCCAAAATATTTTCCACTAGCAGTATGTCAGCATTGTATAAATTCTGCCCCAGTGTTTCTTTCTGTGGCATTTATTCACTTATGTCAATATTTAATTTGTTGTGTTTCTAGACATGTTGATACTTTGTGGAAAAAAATAAGAAATATTTTTCCTTGTTTCCCCTGTATAGAGAGCTGCCTCTAGCATTTCTTTACCATCCTTTATTAAATTGCTCCTTTATGCAATTACATTCTCTTGGTAGTGATGGATAGGGAAGTCGGTATATGTATGTTTTAATGATTTTAAAATAAACTCTTTTCCCTTTTTCAAATCTAGCTCTTTCCTTTTTCTCTTTCCATGTACACTTCATCAAAAGGATTATATAATCCTATCTTTACATCTGCCCTATTTCGTTGAGTTACTGCTTGAATTTACAACAGGTTGAAAGTTGTGGTTCTATCATTTAATGAGTTCCACAACTGAACAAAGATGTGAACGTAGATCTTTTAGATGATGAAACCCAATACTCCTGTCTATGAACCTTAATTGACTGGTTGAGCTGTTTCATATCCATGATGGACTTAGAATAAAGTTCCAAAATTCTTGATATAATTAGAATAAAAATTATTATTCATAAATCAATGTCTCCTTTCTTTACCCTGTTTTGCAGAGTTGCTTTAATTATTGTCTTATTTTGTTTAATCCTGGTTCCGTCTTCTACTATGTATCTAAATGGATGGTTCATTAAATCCATACTCACTCACATTACTAACAGCAAACCTATGTGTTTTCAAGGGGGCTAATGTAAAGGAATAAATAATTTCAACCTGAGTTATAAACTATTTAAAGTGCTTAAGAGAAGACTCTTAAAAAAAACTGGTTGAAAACAATTATTTCAAATATCTTACTATAAGACAAGAGTGAAAACAAAGTTTATCATTCATTCTTACATAAAAGTCAAATGAGTATGAGGATTTTACTCTGCTAATCATAGCCAACTACTGGGAGTGGTGCTCATCTCCCTTTCAAGGTCATTGAGCCAGTGCTGTCCAAAGATATTTCCGTGGTGATGTGGCCAGCAAGACGTCATAGAGTGCTGTTTCGTTCCCACCCTGGTGGTACCTATTTATCGACTCACATCTGCATACTTCTGAATTGCTAAGTTGGCAGGAGCTGGGGTAAGGACGGAAGCTCATCCTGTCGTGTTGCAATCGGTCTTGAATCCGGGCTGCTGGCTTTCCAGCCAACAAGCCCAGTGAGCCACTGCGCTGCCCCATTCTTACATTATTCCTTCCATTTATAGAATACTTGACATTGGTTCAAGTATTGGCTCAAACATTGGTTTGAGTTCAAACCACTCAAACTGTGTCTTTATTCCCATTTAATAAGTAGAATCAAGGCTGAAAATGAAAATGACTTTCCCAAAGCTGTGGGTCTAGATTTTACATTGACTAGAGTAATTATAGGGGTATCTTGCTCAATAGTAGTAACTGCGAGAGGGACCTCGGAGTCCTAGTGGACAATCATTTAAATATGAGCCAGCAGTGTGTTGCAGCTGCCAAAAAAGCCAACTCAGTGCTAGGCTGCATTAACAGAGGGATAGAATCAAGATCACGTGAAGTGTTAATACCACTTTACAATGCCTTGGTAAGGCCACACTTGGAATACTGCATCCAGTTTTGGTCACCACGATGTAAAAAAGATGTTGAGACTCTAGAAAGAGTACAGAGAAGAGCAACAAAGATGATTAGGGGACTGGAGGCTAAAACATATAAGGAACGGTTGCTGGAATTGGGTATGTCTAGTTTAACGAAGAGAAGGACGAGGGGGGGACATGATAGCAGTGTTCCAATATCTTAGGGGCTGCCCCAAAGAAGAGGGAGTCAGGCTATTCTCCAAAGCGCCTGAAGGCAGGACAAGAAGCAACGGGTGGAAATTAACCAAAGAGAGAAGCAACCTAGAACTAAGGAGAAACTTCCTGACAGTGAGAACAATTAACCAGTGGAACAACCTGCCTCCAGAAGCGGTGAATGCGCCAACACTGGAAGTTTTTAAGAAGAAACTGGACAGCCATTTGTCCGAAATGGTATAGGGTTTCCTGCCTGAGCAGGAGGTTGGACTAGATGACCTCTGAGGTCCCTTCCAACTTTATCATCATCATCATCATCATCATCATCATCATCATCATCATCATCATCATCATCATCATCATCATCATCATCATTATTATTATTATTATTATTATTATTATTATTATTATTATTATTATTATTATTATTATATACAACTGTGGACCTGAGCCTTAATAACTTTTTAGCAACAATTGCAAGGATCTTTTTCTTATAGTTCCTAGAAAGGTAATGTCCATTCTTAATTTTAGACTCAGCTATCCATGGTACATTTGCGTTTCTTTACCAAACCAAGGAAAACATTTGTAAGCGTCACAGAGGCGCAGAATCCCTCAGCAATTCAGCTACTGCCTTCACCACCATCTCTAAAGCAATGTGAATCACCTGAATCCTTTCTGTGAGGCTTAGGAAAGGGACTTGCTGGAGAAGCAGTTTAAGAAAAGAGCAGTAAGACTGAAGTAACTGAAAGCTAGCCTGGCTATCAAAAGACAGGCCAATTTACCATGCCATTTAGCATTGTTTTATTAATCCATATTGCTTCCCCATTATACGGACAGTGACTTCTTCTTTGGCAGCTGTGGTGAAGCTACTTAGCAGATAGAGAGGGGATTGTGATTGGATTCCTTTCAATAATGCATCTTCTTTCTTTCAAAATCTTAAACCGTAGATTACTCCTCCTTTCCCTTGGGTGCAGCATATAAAATACAAACTGTTGTTATTTATGGCAAACCTCTCCTTTTGCTTTTGATATACACCTCAGCTGTTCCTCAGAAATTCATCAATTCACAATCTTTAACTCCTCTGTTATATTTCAGTTTCTTTATAGCATCCACTTCTCAGGAATAGCATTTATGTTGAATGTGATATAGATTGTTTCCCTTTGCTGGTTCACCATTTTGTACACAGCAAATTACACATCTGAAATGTTGTAATGTAAACATTGCTGTTGCTTAAGATAGCAAGCAATTGAGACATATTGTTTAAATGTATATGAACTAGCGAAGTACAAGAATTATTTTCAGATGGAATATCCTGTTACCCAGAGAAGGAAGTTTGGGCACATATATTCAAAAGGAAAGAAGTAATGATCCATAGCAAAGTTCCTGAATATTATGAGCATTTGCTAATGATGAGATCTAGTAGAGTGTAGAACAATCTCCCAGTGGATACAGTATTGAAACAAAGGGACTGGAAAAATCCATCTATTAAGGTGACCTTGAGCTGGTCACCATATTTCAACTTAGTGGATTTCATGTGGTTGTTGTGAAGAGGAAAGAACTAATGTACAGGTATTTCTTGCTTGTAGACTGCCTAGTGCTGTGACCATTTAAAGCTGCAACGGTTGAATTTTTGTGTGTGACCAGTACTTGCATTTACAGCTGTTACAGCATCTTGCAGTTTATGATCACCATTTACGCACATGCATTTTCACTTGTTACCAGCATAATGAATATAGATGACCCATATAGATGAACCCTTTGCAACCTAAGATTTCACAGAGGTTGGCGAGATAAAATTTTCTGCAAATAAAACAAAATAATTGCAATGCTGGGCAGTGTGTGTGTGTGTGTGTGTGTGTAATAAGAAGGGAGGACACACTATGGTTTTGGGAGGAAAGAGGTGGATGTGAAAGCCTTGACACTGAACCCGGATGCAATATCTGCCTAGAGAGTGCAAATGATCATCCCATATTCCAAAGTCTTGCGAAGGACGCCAAAAATTAGTTAAGATAATACTGTTTTGAAAGCAAAAGTAAAATCTTAAGTCGCATGATTTTTTTGCTTAGCCACTGTGATGCTTTGCTTAACAATTGAAGGGGAAGTAAGGATATTAATCTCTTGTGGTGACATGTTTTTGCTTTTGATGACCACTTTGCTTACTGACCAAGTTGCTGGCCCCAATTATGATTTCTAAGTGAAAGCTACCTGTATGCTGATTCAAGCTCCTTGGCAGAACCCTTCTATTCCATTAAAGGGTCATGTCTTTATTTGAATTATAATGACAAAAATCTTCTTCTTGGGCATAGATGAGATCAGTATAACAATTCCAAGATAGGCAAGGGGCAATTATAAGAGACTAGAATGGTGGCCCATTGCAGACTTCACCCTTGAAGTTGACATGAGAAAATGCTTAAAATTAATATTTTATGCTTATATCCAGTGGCACAACCCAATTAAGAAAGATTTGTATGTGCTGTATTACAAGGAAATATTATATGATAGTTGATAATAATAATGACAATGATAAAGTTGGAAGGTACCTTGGAGGTCATCTAGTCCAACCCCCTGCTCAGGCAGGAAACCCTATACCATTTTGGACAAATGGCTGTCCAGTTTCTTCTTAAAAACTTCCAGTGTTGGTGCATTCACCGCTTCTGGAGGCAGGTTGTTCCACTGGTTAATTGTTCTCACTGTCAGAAAATTCCTCCTTAGTTCTAGGTTGCTTCTCTCCTTGATTAGTTTCCATCCGTTGCTTCTTGTCCTGCCTTCAGGCGCTTTGGAGAAGAGCTTGACTCCCTCTTCTTTGGGGCAACCCCTGAGATATTGGAACACTGCTATCATGTCCCCCCTCGTCCTTCTCTTTGTTAAACTAGACATACCCAGTTCCAGCAGCCTTTCCTTATATGTTTTAGCCTCCAGTCCCCTAATCATCTTTGTTGCTCTTCTCTGTACTCTTTCTAGAGTCTCGACATCTTTGAGTCTCAACATCAGTTGAGTCAGGATGCTTATCAGCTGCAGTTTTAAAAGTGTAAGCTGTACATTGAGGCAATTTTTTGATGTACATGGAACACATTGGACTTTTCTAAATGTGGACTTGAAGACTATCTCAAAGCACCCCAAGAATATCAATGCTGCTTAGAGATATAGTTTTAAAGGAATGGATTAGCAAGGCAAGGGCTCTGATCCTATCATCACTAAGAGAGAGAGGGCACACTCAGGCAGCTGACTGGAAATTACAAAATATAATGGCCTAGACCAGATCCTGTCTCCAACCTGCCACCTGAAACATCTAGGATGCAGTATTGTGCTTATTCCTCTATACAAGTCATCAGAGCAGGCACACATCTCTCTTGAAGAGAGATACTCCCTGGGACCTTATTAGACATGTCTTCAGAGCATGGCATTTGGATGGCCAATGACTCCAGTGATACTATTTACTTCAGCATATGTTTCGGATATCTCCATGTGTCTACTTTTCAACTGTTTCAATCAAAGGGCAAGTGATCTCGCAGCTTTCTTTTCCTCAATTCAAGTGACTTATTTTCTGGATGGTTACTAATATTTATTTATTTAATTTCTGTAGCTGCCCATCTTATCCAAGTGACTCTGGGTGGCTCATAAATCTAAAACTATAAAACAGTTAAAATAATGACAAACAATAAAAACGTATAAAAATAAAATAAATACACACATCAGCCAAGGTAGTTAACCAACTAACAGTAAAGCTCAAAAATGGGGACCTTAATACATATTGAGCCCCAGGCCTGAGTACACAGCCAGGTTTTTAAAGTCTTGCAAAAGGCCAACAGGATTGGGGGAATTCAAATCTATGAAAGGAGAATATGAAGGTGCTCAAAGAACAGTGACACAGACGTCCTCTAAATGCCACTGAAGATGTTACCTAGCCTGGTAACAAAATGTTCGCAAACCAACCGACAAGCTTGGAGAATGAACCTTCACCCTCATCCTACACCCGAGCTACAGATATTCACCACTATTGCAAAGGAGAATATTCCACAGAGACTATAGCAGAGAAGGCCTAGTTCCCACTGGTGAACATTCTTTTATAGACCACCATGCCCAGAGACTCTGGAAAAAAGATGATCCTTCAGGTAACCCAAGTTCCAAGTCATGTAACCCGGTCCCATCATGTAGGATTTTAAAGGTGACAACCAGCATCTTGCATGATGGTTTTTATGACGACACATTATGTAGCATTTGTTCATTATTTAGTTTATTTTTATGTCATGGATATTTTAATGTATTTGATGATGATATTGTAAAACATTGAGAGGCTTTAATTGGGCATTGAGAGGCTTTAATTGGGCTAGAAATACCCCAATAAATAATTAATAAATGACTAAGCTACTGTGAGGGAACAAGATAAACCAGGGCCAAAAAACTATTTCAGATTAGACCAATTGATCCCCAACTATAGCAAACTAGGTAAATGTGTTTGTGTGTATGTGTATGGAGGGGGGGGGGAGATACAAATGGCTTGCCTATCTCATAAGGAATAGAACTTCATTTGAGTAGCTGAGGTTGAGTACACAATTGTTGAAGAAACATTTATTTGGATTTTTGTAATGAGGAGGGAGTTGACCCAAAGAGATGACTCTATGATTCAATCTGTGTAAAGGAATTTTGACTTGACCTTGGGGAAAGTAGGAGAGAGCCAGTAGGAGGCTTGGAAAAGAGATTTCACAATCCATGAAATGTAAGAAAGAAATTCAAAATAACCAGGGCTTTTTTTCTCGGAGAAAAGGTGGCGGAACTCAAACCTGGCCACGCCCTCATCAAACCCTAGGACCGCCCCTTTAGAGAACAGGAATGCAAGTAAAATTTGGGAGGGGCTATTTCCGGTGCGGCCGGCCCGGAAAAAGGTGCCGGAACGCGGTTCCGCCGCGTTCCGGCTGAAAAAAAGCCCTGAAAATAACAATGCCTTGATTTTGTTTAGTATAAGAGGAGACAGAGAGAAACTTGGACAGGATCTAAAGATTCTATTTCTAAATATAGAATAACACAGCATTCCTGGAATCATGTGATACCGGTTTCTTTATGTGGCCTAGATTCAAGTTAGGCCAAGATCAAGAAACAAGGTCAAGTTAGGCTACTAGTACAATGTTGAGCATATTGTAAGTTAACAAATCTAAATTTTTACTCTACCAAAACACTGTGGGCAAGGAATAAAATAGTCACCCCATCTTTCCCACCTACAAATTTAGGCCTTTTATTAGTCAAAAGCAAAATAATTCTTTTAGAAATGATTAATTGTGAATATGTTTGAGACTTACAAATCTGAACAAATATTACAGGCAGTCCTTGACTTATGAGCGTTCATTTAATAACTGTTCAAAGTTACAACAGTGCTGAAAAAAATGATTTATGATTTGTTCTTGCACCTATGATGATTGTAGTGCCTTTATGGTCATGTGATTAGAATGTGGGCACTTGGCAACAGGTATGTGTTTACGATGATGCATTGTCCCAGGAATCACATAATGGCTTCTTGTAATTTTCCTGAGGGGCTTCTGAGAAGCGAAGTCAATGGAGAAGCCAGATTTGCTTAACAACTGTGTGATTTGCTTAATGATTGTGGCAGAAGAGCTCATAAAATCATTTGTAACTCATTAACAACTATATAACTTGGCAATGAAAGTTCCAGTTTCAACTGACGTCATAAGTTGAGGACTAGCTATATATTAAGGCTCATAAAGGCAGATGCAGGAAGTCCATATAGCAGGAAGTCCATATAGCTCATCGGCAAGTTGCATCTTCTTTATGTCTCCATCTTCTTTTTTTTAGCACCTCTTTTTTTTAAAAAAAAAAAAAAATCCACCCTCGCATCTGCTAGTCACAAAGACTTCTCAAAAGGAGTGACCCAAAAGAGTTTGAAGCATTTTCTGTATTATTTCTTCCACTCAGTTTCCTTACTTTCTTGTTGACATTGCCCCCAAACCATCTCAAGAACCTTTACACGGTTTAGCAACAGCTTCCAAAAGGTGACACAACTCTAAAGGTGTACATGCGCCTTTCCCATCTTGTTTGTATTTGATGGCAGTTTAAAAATATGAAAGTTACCTTCCACAGTGAAAAAACACTGAAGCAAAAGGTTGTTTGAGTCCTGAGGGTTAGGAAAGGGAGAAAGGCAAGTGGTTAATGGTTTGCACAGCATGGGCTGACCAGCTGATGTTTAGACAGACTTGCACTTTGTGTCAGATAAAGTCACCTCCATCCCCAGCACATTCCATTAAGAACTGTGCCTCACTTCAGGCAGGCTCCAGCCTGGCAACTGCTGTTCTCACGCATGAAGTTAAAAAATACTCTTCCCACAGTCCTCAGGGGGAAAAGGTGTGCCAGAGCAGAAAGGATGAAAGCCAAGAGGAGGGCAACAACCAGCTAGCTATAATGAGGAAGAACATGGGAGGTGGGTCCAAACTAGGGGAGCGATGACATCTCCAAGGATAAGGTAGCCATATTTGAATCTTAGAGAGGTCCACAACTGTTGTTACAAAATGGCAGCCAAACACAGGTGGCTGCCATGAGAAACATGGGTGATCACACAATGCAGCTTTCACCAAATGGAAATCTGAAAGCTATTTGGAAGAGGTTTTTTATAAACCAGAAAAGGGAACTGAAGATCACAATTCAACCTCATTTTCTTCACCTCCTCAAATCTTCTACCCCTTTCCCATCATTCTCTATTCCCAGCAGACAATAACCATACCCTGGCTTCTTATCCAGCTACAGCAAACCAGGGAGTTACTTGAAGTATTTCTGGTTACTTGCCTTTTACTTTTAAGAAAATACAAATACTTTAAAAAGGAAATTATCAGTAAGGTATTTCTTGAGTGATTTCCTGAGAGGTTGTGATACAGAAGTGCTTACAATGATTGAGACAGAAGATAGTAGAAGTAGTCTTCAACTTACAACAGTTCATTTAGTGACCGTTCAGAGTTACAATGGCACTGAAAAAAGTGACATGACTGTTTTTCATCCTCACAGTCACACGATCAAGATTTGGATGCTTGACAACTAACTCATATTTATGACGGTTGCCGTGTCCCAGGGTCACGTGATTCCCCCTTTGAAATCTTCTGACAAGCAAAGTCAATGGGGAAGCCAGATTCACTTAACAACCGTATTACTAACTTAACAACTGCAGTGATTCACTTAACAACTGTGTCACAAAAGGTCATAAAATGAGCCAAAATTCACTTAAAAAATGTTTCACTTAGTAACAAATATTTTGGGGTCAATTGTGGTTGTAAGTCAAGAACTACCTGTACAAGTGTTACTAGTGTCTCTCTTTCTCTCTTTCTCTTTCTCTTTTTCTCTCTGTCTCTCTCTCTGTTTGTTTCTCTGTCTCTCTCTCTGTCTCTCTCTCTGTCTCTCTCTCTCTGTCTCTCTGTCTCTCTCTGTCTCTCTCTCTGTCTCTCTCTCTGTCTCTCTGTCTCTCTCTCTGTCTCTCTCTGTCTCTCTCTCCGTGTGTGTGTGTCTTCAGTTGGCGACTGCCTGGACAAGTCTGTACAATTTTTCTGGAAACATTTCAGAATTTGTCCTTGCCTTCTTTGTAGGGCTGAGAGAAAATGTCTGGCCTGATCCAAAACCACTCAGCTAGTCTCATGGCTATGGCAGAAATAGAATTTACAGTTTCCTGTTTTGAGCCTGGTGCCTTTAATCACTACATCAAACTGGCTTTTGTTGCTAATTTGTATCCTTTACTCTTTGCATGGTTGAACCAAAGCATTTATCTTCAACTGGCATTAACCCAGCTCTTTGTTCACCCTACAAACTGAATTCCCATTATACGAAGACACACATACTCTGCACAACCATTCCTCATTTGCTACTGTGAAGCTACTTCCTCATTAATGCCCATTCCTTCCATTCTTGAATCAGCAGAAAAGTGCATTATATGACATAATTTGCTTTGCCCGCAAGGCCAAGCTTTACTTAGTCTCAGCAATGAGGGCAGGCAATGATGTTGTCCCTACAGTTTCAATGCAAAATAGTTTCAGAACTGCTCTCTTTCCTCTCTCACCCAGCATCCCTACTAGCAGAAAAAGAGCACCACTTTTACCCAAAGCAAATGGTAAGGTGCAATGAGAGGACTTTAAGATCTGCCTCTTCTTCATCCTACTGATTAGTCAGCCAGAATTTATTTATTGGACAATCTCTCCCTTGCTCACATATATAGGTAAATTTAAACCTGCGGGTTACAATGATGCTCAGATTATATCAACAGTTCCTTCCTCATATATTCAACTTGGGACTCCAGGGGAATAGGCCTATCACTCCCCTGGAAGACCAACGGTTCTTATGGCAAGTGTAAAACTACAACAACAGGGACAACAATGCCCTAGTTAACAGATCTATTCTGTTCAAGCAACATGTTCTGTCTCTCCTGCACCCAACTTAAAAAGTATAGAAGGCAGTGCTCAGAATGTGTGGACAAGAGAATTACCAATGGTATGTTTAAAAAAAGAACAGCAATTTTTAAATGCTGATATTCCAAGTGGTGGATATTCCTGAATCAAAAAGAGAAACAAAAATAAATGCTCCACAAACAGAGGCTGTCCAATAGAAGCCAAAACAGCTAGAAAGGGCAGTACCTATTGATCAGATGTAGGCAATCAATAGGATCTGGGTATCATTACTGGTATTATCACTGGGAGCAGGGAGTCCTTGACTTATGACCACAATTGGGATCAAAATTTCTGTTACTAAGTAAGGTGATGGTTAAGTGAGTTGCACCAGATTTTACAATAGTTTTTGACAATGCTGCTAAGAGAATCATGGAATTGTTAGATGAGTCATGCAGTTGTCGTGAATCTAGTTTCCCTTATTGACTTCGTTAGTTGGAAGCCACTGGGAAAGTTGTAAATGGCAATCACATGACCCTGGGATGTTGCCACCATCATAAATATATGCTGGTTTCCAAGTGCCCAAATTTTGATCATCAGGCCATGGGGATGCTGCCACAGTCATAAGCATTATGACCACTCATGAAACACTTTTTTCAATGCTGTTGTAACTTTTACTGCTGTCATTAACCATCACTAAATGGCTGAGGAATTCTGGGAGTTGAAGTCCACAAGTCTTAAAGTTGCCAAGTTTGAAGACCCCTGACCCAAATGGATAGTAAGTAGAAGACTATCTGTATATAGCAAGACTTGTGTGGGAGAAGAACAAAAATATATCTCTATAGACAGAACATTTAAAGGTGGTCCTCGGACTGCATCAAAGAATGGATAGAGGTGATGTCATGAGAACATGCCTTTTAAAAATAATTAGTGAGGCAATGGCATTCTGTGGTAGGAGAGAGATGAGATGAAGCAGTAGTATAATGACTCTTGGCTTGACAACTGAATGAAAATTGGTTGAAATCTGGATAGAGCAGGGGTGTCAAACTCAATTTCATTGAGGGCTGCATCAGCATTGGGGTTGCCCTTGGGGTGTGTGTGGCTATGGTCAGGGTGGGTGTGGCCTACTGGGTGGGCGTGGATGGAGTGAATGTGGCCTACTGGGTGGGCCTGGCCAGCTCTACATCGTTCACATCAAGGGTGCCTGTCGGGGCCTGGGCAGGAGTGGGACAGATCTGAGGGTCTCTGGCAGAAGGGGGTGGGACTGGGGCAAGCGCCAAGGCATGGTCCATGTCTTCATTTTTCCCAAAGGGTGACACTTCCCCAGCATGCACCCAGGGGGCGGGGCCGACACAGCAGGGGCTGCTTCCTCGCTGTTTCTAGACGGCCTTGTGGAGCTAAGACTGAATGCCTTTCAGCATAGATGGCCACCACAAAATTGTACATTGGCTCCCAGCTGGCCTGGGCCAAGGCCAAGGCAGAGGGGGCCGTTCCCTTACTGTTTCCAGGATGGCTTCTTGGGCCACATGAAACCACTTCGCGGGCGTCATCAGTCCCTCGGGCCTTGTGTTTGACATGTCTGGGATAGGGCATAAGATGGCTGGGCAACTCTTTCCTACTTTGGTGAGGCAAATAGAATTATTTCTCTGCTCAGACGATCCTAATTATTTCTAAATTAAAATTCAGACCCACACAAAAATGAGCCTGCACGTGTTTTCATATAAAACTGTACCTTGTTTTGTCTTGTTTGGGATAATGTGAACTTCCTTACCTATTTGCAAATAAAATAAAAAGAATACGATCATATGGTCAGACAGCACAGCAAGATTCATGGTGAAATCCTTGGGCATTGTTGTGCTGCCAGGTTTATAGTTATGTTGCACTACTTGTGTGTCTAAGGAGATTAAACCAGCGCCTTAAGAGTCTTTTCTCTTCAGGTTTGCCTTGAAATGTTTTGGGGGTTCTGTAGCATCTTTTTAGGATTTATGAAATTCTTGATTAGCTCCAAATAAGCTCAGCTTTCTTGGCTTACCTGAGTTGAATGAGAACAAACAGGAAACTGTCTCAGAAAAAAAAAACCTGTGAAGCTGCAAATGCTTTTAAGCTATTTTTGTATAATTTTTTTCCTGCTTGTTTTTTTTTTTTTTACAGTTGCAAGCACTTCCTCCCACAAAATCAGGTATCAGAAATGTGTAGCTCCTATAGTATGGGGAAAAAAGCTAGATTATATAATTTATTTCTCTGTCAAGAAATAAGTACTCCTTAGATAGGATAATATGCCACAAGTTAGAAGTGGAATGGGAAACAAATTAGCACCTATAAGTTTTTTTAAAAAAGAAAATGCAGCAGCAAGAATTTGTGGATTTGATCAAGATAGTGCATATAAGTGTTGTTTTGTGAAATCTTTGTTTCTGTTCAAAACCACTTTAACTAAGATGTTAAAAGCTTCGGATAGGGCATTTTGATCAATAAAATGCTTACAACCAAAGGGCAAACTTCCATGTAGAATTTTCTTTTGATCAAATTCAAAGCAACTGTATTATAAAAACAAACATGGATGAACCATTTTACAAATTTTACAGATGACATCTAATTTGTGATTTTACTTTTGCGTTCTCTGTTAATATTGCTTGCCATAAGCTGGTTGTGAAGCACACAAGTGGCAATCACGTAACTGCAGGACACTGTGATGGTTGTAAATGTGCGATGCTCCCAAATGGCAACCACATGTCTGGTAGAATGCTGCAGTGATCACAAATGTGAGTACTGGTCTCAAAATTGGTTTCTTTACATCTTTGTAACATTTATTAAATAAGTAAGTCAGTTAGCAAGGATACCTGAGCCTCAGATCAAAAACAATGCAGTGGATGTCACACAGTTCTCTGCAATACAGTAGTCTGAAAATGCACAATCTGATGCCTATTTAAAGATAAAATATTGTTTAAATAAATAGGGGGTAAATATTTAAATGCATACAGTTAGCTTTTGAAATGCAACCACAGCTGAGCCCCAAATTTATATTGCTAAGCGAGACATGTTAAGTAAGTTTTGCCCCATTTTACAGCTTTTCTTGCCACGTTTGTTAAGTGAATCACTGTAGTGGTTAAGTTAGTAACATGGTTGTTAAGTGAATCTGGCTTCCCCATTGACTTTGCTTGTCAGAAGGTTGCAAAAGGGGATCACATGCCCTTGGGACACAGCAACCGTCATAAGTATGAGTCAGTTGCCAAGCATTTGAACTTTGATTGCATGACTATGGGGATGCTACAATGGTCGTGTGAAAAATGGTCATAAGTCACTTTTTTCAGTTCTGTTGTAACTTTGAATGGTCACTAAATGAAGTGTGATAAGTCAAACACTACCTGTAGTTATTTTTTTAAAATGTTGTGAATGTAGCCTTCTTCCCAAACATTCATAATAAGGGATGGGTACTCTTTGTCACAAATAATCAGACATTTGAGCCACCCACTCACCTCCCTTGCTGGAAACAAAACAGACTGGTTTACAGGCACAAATCTAAGAGAAAGTATGAGGCTGGAAAAGCATGGGGCTAATACTGTTTGGCGTTTCTAACAGAGAAATGTAAATTATGACAATTTACAATGCAAATGGGGCTGACCATGTAAATGGAGCTGAACAGTTCATAATTCAGTCTCTGTCTTAGCAGGTTCTGCAAATCAGCCCATCGTATTAACCCATAATGTAGTTTGCTTGCTTGCTTAGTCACAGCATAACCGTCAAATATAGCAATTGGTCTTTGTATGGAGTGGATCCAGCCAAGGATGCCTTAAACAAAAAGATAAAATTTTACATTTCAAATTTTGCTTTTCTATCCCTGTATCAGAAAAACAGGCATGACAGATGCTATGGTTAGTTTTGAAAACAGGATGTTGATGGCAACATCCATTTTCTTTTTCTTCCCTTCACGTCATGCTAATTAGGCTATACCTAGCTGTGTCCCAGAAGGAGGATATGACAAATGAAAGCAAGTTTAGAAAACAACAACAAAGATGGTTGGTTGTATAAAAAAAAGAAAATAAAAGCTAAATCATAAATTTTATGAACAAAGATGAAAGGAAATGAATATTTTTAGCTTAAGGAATAACTGAATGACATGATTTCTTTCTTCAAATCCCTGTAGAAACTAAGGAGCTGTTTGCGTTAATTTTAATGGACTTTCATTTCAGCAGATTAAAATTTAAATATTGGTAGAAACGCTATGACAGTAAGAATATTTCATCAGTAGAAGAGTTATCATGGTTACATGAGTGGTAGTTACTGTTTTGGAAATCTTTAAGCCTTCTCTCGGAGTGTTTGTCACTGTTTTCTACCCCACTTTCTCTCAAAATGAGTGTGAAGATAGATGATACGCAATATTTTTCTTCACAGTAAGTCTTACAATGCTGAGAACCAGAAGCCAAATATTTTCTCCTAGGAACTCATTCTGTTAACTAACTTGGTTTCCAAGGACTAGAAAATATTTTTATATCAAGTCAGCACTATTTATGTAATACTATAGCTGTGTATACTGTATGAATTAGAAAATGTGTTTTGTTGCCTGCCTGGAGCAAATACATTGTAGTTTAGAAATTCAGCTGGATTGTTTTGGATGTATCATGGTCTACTTCAGGGGTGTCAAACTCGCAATGTCACGGGACGTGTCACGACGTATCATGACTTTTTTTCCATTGCAATGGAGTAGGCACGGTTTTGCCATGATGCATCGGGCCCGCAGGCTGGCAGTTTTGACATCCCTGGTCTACTTGAACTGAAACATGGATCATTTTGGTTGTTTGAGATTTTAGGCAAGATAAAAATCCAGAGGTATTCTACAAGCTGAGTATAGCAAGTCTGGTGTTCTTTCTTCACAATTTTTCCACTTGGTTTGTGCATCATGAAGTTCACTATCTTCATAGAAATATTCTCTTCCTTCCCCTTCTTCACCAACATGCAAGGGTGGCATGCTTGCTGGCCCAGTGAGGTGTACTTGAGGCATATTTCAATATTTATATTGAACAAATTTTTGTAATGGAATTGTTAACACAGCTAGGCAAGTTCAAGGAAGCAAGAATTACCCAGACATTAGTAAGGGAGCTTCCATGCTTGTCCATGAATAAACAAAGAATTTTGGAAACCCCAAAATGACTTTCAAACCTTCATTTAGAGTGGGTTTAGCAAAGCAAAGTCTCTTTGCATTTTTTGAAATGCTTATTCCTAGTTTACTTATTATCTGGGCTAAACTGCTATTAATAAGATAAACTATCAACTGACTCCTCTGTATGTTGATTATATTACTTGGTTGTTTGTATGTATACTGAGAGCTTATCACTGGAGAAAAATTTCTTATGTGACCAATCATATTTGGCCAAATAAAGTGTTCTACAGGTAGTTCTCAACTTACGACCAAAATTGAACCCAAAATTTCTGTTGTTAAGTGAGAATTTTTAAAGTGAGGTTTGATCCATTTTTTGACATTTCTTGCCACATTTGTTAAGTGATTCACTGCAGCTGATAAGTCAATAACCTGGTTGTTAAGTGAATCTGGCTTCCCCACTGACTTTGCTTGTCAGAAGTTTGCAAAAAGTGACCCTGGGACACTGCACTGGTCATAAGTATGAATCAGTTGCCAAGAATCTGAATTTTGATCACATGATCATGGGGATGCTGCAAAGGTTGAAACTGTGAAAAACAGTCATAATTCACTTTTTTCACTGTCGTTGTAACTTTAAATGAACTATTGTAAGTCAAGGGCTACCTGTATTCTGTTCTGTTCTATTTCATCTTTTGACTATTTAAGCCTAAACTCTCTTCCAAATTTAGGTTATTAGCCTTAGATGTAGCTACACCATAGGCAGCATTCTCTCTAATATCAATAATAGTTTGATATATTTGGACTAGTATATTTGGACTACTATAGAAAGCGTGGAGAGAAGAGCAACAAAGATGATCAGGGGACTAGAGGTTAAAACATATAAAGAACAGTTGCTGGAATTGGGTATGTCTAGTTTAATAAAGAGAAGGACGAGAGATGACATGACAGCAGTGTTCCAATATCTCAGGGGTTGCCACAAAGAAGAGGGAGTCAAGCTATTCTCCAAAGTGCCTGAAGGCAGGACAAGAAGCAATGGGTGGAAACTAACCAAGGAGAGAAGCAACCTAGAACTAAGGAGAAACTTCCTGACAGTTAGAACAATTAATCAGTGGAACAACCTGCTTCCAGAAGCTGTGAATGCTCCAACAATGGAAGTTTTAAAGAAGAGACTGGACAGCCACTTGTCTGAACCCTAACCCTAATCCTAACTCTAGATGACCTCCAAGGTCCCTTCCAACATCATCATCATCATCATCATCATCATCATCATCATCATCATCATCATCATCATCATCATTATTATTGCTGTTGTTGTTGTATGCCATAAATGCAGGCCAAACCCAGTTTTAACCCAAGAATGCTCACATTGTTCTATGTAAATTGGTTTCTCTAATCCAGTGACAATCTTGTAAACCAACCTACTCTTGTCACCAAATTGGAGATACTGACAATCCTCAGGATACTTAAATAAATGCTCCTTTAGCATGGAGTATTTACTCACTCTCTACTTTTTCTTTTGCCTTCCGGTCTCATTTTTAAATATGTACAGAAATCTCTGCCTTTGTTCAAACTAATCATATATCTTCTATTGATGGCATTATAAATATGTTGGCTTTCCTGTCTCACCCGACTTTAAAAACCCTCTAAAGTTTGTGTAATTCTTACACAACAGCTTGATTTGGAAGAATTACACTGAAAAAGCAACTTGCAATTAGACAGCATCCGTGCCGCTAAGTTCTTTGTAAACACACTAAAGCAAGAGGATTCGTGCCTCTTGTTTCCTCAGATTAAATATATCTTGTTCTTAGATTTATACTGGCATTTTATGGCCTCTGCAAATGACTATCTCAGCATTGCAAAGTAATTCCAGTCTGTCATATTTGTCTTTGGAAATTGTAACAAATTATGGTGATTTATAACGCCCAGCTCAACTCTCCTTCCCTCTACTCTTCAGAAGGGAATGAAGCTGATGGAAAGATTCTCTGCCATCTATTTATTCTGTGTGGAGGTTGACAGTGAAACATGTTTCATCTCTCCTGCGAAACACTCCTTTCCTTTGAGGGGATCCTGTCAACATAACTCAAGCTGTCAGGGGACATTTTGCAATGGGCCCTGAAACAAATCTAACATCTCCACTACCTCCTTGCTTACTAATGAGGCATGACTGGCTTCTTCTACATGGCTGACCTCACTGAATCTCCTTGCCTTTGACCCTGGTGGTTTCTCTTCAGTCCATAGAAGTCATGGCATCATTTGTCATCGCACTAAGGGCAGGTGATGATGAGAACGCCAAGAAAACTGTGGGAAGAACGTACTTCCTGCTTTCTAGCTTTGGCTGACATTTTTTGGTAACTGTTTCCTCTCTCCCTCCCCCTCATTTGTACACCGAGCTTGAAATTTAGGGATTTCCCCAATCCAGGAAATGTAAACATAAATTTGACAACCTGACAACTGAAATGAAAGAAGGAGTAAAGCCAAGAAATCTAATGGATTTAAAAGGTAAAGATATAACTTGTTCTTCACATGCCAGCTATGATTCAGAATTTGCACCATCTGTGTAGTAAGGAATAAGTTTCAAAAAATCAAAGGGTGATGAAGCGTCGGAAGAGATGCCTAGAGAGTAATTGGAGGGCCACCCGCTCCAAATCCGATCGGAAATTGGTAAAGTCCCATTTAAGGACTTACCTAGTAGCGATAAGAGCGGCGAAACGCAACTATTTCTCCGCTCTTATCACGTCTGCAGGTAACCGATCTGCCGCCCTGTTTAGGGTGTCCCGCTCCCTCCTTCATCAGAGGGTCCGGGATGTCCCTTTGCAGGGTTGGGCAGAGGAATTTGGGTATTACCTGCATGACAAAATCGATCGGATCCGGGCCGGGTTAGCCTCCGATTGGACTAGTTCAGGCGGGCCAACGGAGGCAGGTCTTGAGTCCATTTTGTGGGAAGAGTTTGATTCTGTGACCCCCGAGGACATGGACAGGATGCTGGGATGGCTGAACACCACCACATGTTTACTGGACCCGTGTCCCTCCTGGCTGGTACTGGCCTCCCGGGAGGTTACACGAGGCTGGCTCCAGGGAATCGTCAATGCTTCTTTGAGTGAGGGGTTCTTGCCGGCTGCCTTGAAAGAGGCTGTGGTGAGGCCCCTCCTCAAGAAGCCCTCCCTGGACCCGGCTGCTTCGGCCAACTACTGGCCTGTCTCCAACCTTCGCTTTCTTGCGAAGGTTGTTGAGAGTGTGGTGGCACGACAGCTCCCTCAGCACCTGGAAGAAACTGTCTATCTAGACTCGCACCAGTCTGGCTTCCGGCCTGGGCACAGCACGGAAACGGCATTGGTCGCGTTGGTTGATGATCTCTGGAGGGCTCGGGATAGAGGCTGTTCCTCTATCCTGGTCCTGTTAGACCTCTCAGCGGCTTTTGATACCATCAACCATGGTATCTTGTTGCACCGGTTAGGGGGGTTGGGGTTGGGGGGCACCGTTTTACGGTTGTTCTCCTCCTACCTCTCGGACCGGATGCAATTTGTGTTGGCAGGGGGACAGAGGTCAACCTCGAGGCACCTCACTTGTGGGGTACCACAGGGGTCGGTCCTCTCGCCTCTCCTGTTCAACATTTATATGAAGCCACTGGGTGAGATCATCCGTGGTTTCGGGGTGGAGTTTCATCAGTATGCAGATGACACCCAGCTGTACATCTCCACCCCGGACCACCCCAACGATGCCGCGGAAGTGATGTCCCGGTGCCTGGAGGCCGTGCGANGCACTGGCTGCCAGTGGCCTTCCGGGTGCGCTTCAAGGTGTTAGTAACAACTTTTAAAGCGCTCCATGGCAATGGACCTAGGTATTTGCAAGACCGCCTCCTACCAAACACCTCCCTTCGACCAGTCCGCTCCCACAGAGAGGGCCTCCTTAGAGTGCCGTCGGCCAGACAATGCCGGCTGGCGACCCCCAGGGGGAGAACCTTCTCTGTGGCAGCTCCTGCCCTCTGGAATGACCTACCCCCCGACCTACGTACAGTTGCGGGCCTGCGCCTTTTTTGCCGAGCCCTGAAGGCCCATCTATTCCGTGCGGCCGGCCTGGCGTAGTTTGATTATGTTTTAGTGGGGGTTTTTGTATGGGGTGTTTTTAGAACAGGCCTGTTATTTAATTTGATTTTAGAACAGAAACTATTTATTTATTATTGTGCTTTTTAGTATCGCCTGTTCACCGCCCTGAGTCCCGTAAGGGAGATAGGGCGGTATATAAATTTAATAAATAAATAAAATAAATAAATAAAGGGCCACAATAAAATCTTCCCATTTTCAGAAGAATACGGCTCATACAAAACCTTTTTCTTTCAAGGAATATATGTATGAGGCTACAGTGAGTTTTGTGTGTAAGATCAAATGGTGAAGTACTCTAACATAGTAGGATTTGAGTGCACAATGATAAAACACCATTTATTGTTGTATTAAAATGATACTATGCTAACATTACTGGGAAAAATAACTGTTATTTTAAAATGCTCTTTTACTATACCCTATCATCTCTTTCATGGCTTCTTTTTCTGATTTGTATGAGGGCTAGTTTTCTTCTCTTGTGATCCCTGCCCTTCTGTAAGATTACTATTCTTCCTCTCTCCATTTCCCCTAAGAATGTAAAAAAGTAATAATTTTAACATTTTTTTATATTTACGATTTTGTTGTATTGTAAGCTACCCGGAGTTGTTTTGGATAGAGAAATGGCTGGCATATAAATTTAAATAATAAATACAGGTAGTCTTCAACTTATGATCACAACTGAACCCAAAATTCTGTTGCTAAATGAGACATTTGTTAAGTGAATTTTGTTTCATTTTACGATCTTTCTTGCCACAGTTATTAAATTAGCAACATGGTTGTTAAGTGAATCTGGTTTTCCCACTGACTTTGCTTTTCAGAAATTTGCAAAAAGTGATAACATGACCTCAGGATGTGTATGTTTGCCCACCACTTCCACAGCCTGGTTCTGATCAGGAAGTGGCCCGGCATTGGGCCGTGGACTAGGGGTTGGGGACCTCTGCCATAAGTTCATCATGGACATGTGATGTTTTGCTTAGCAACTGCATTGTTTAGTAATAGAGTTACTGGTCCCAACTGGGATTACCAAACAAGGATTACTGATAATGGATATGGGAGATGTCTATTGGCAAAATATCCTGTATATATATATCCATGTTCTTCAAAATCCACACATCCCACAGCTATCTGGAGTGGCTTGTGGAAAATACACTCATATAAAAATTGACACAACAATAATAACAACCAGAGCTCATATTGTGTATCAACCATAGTCTACTTACTTACAAGAGAGGGCAAAGAGGGATTCTAATAGTTGTGGGTGGAATTATCTCTTGTGCTAGGTTTCATTAAAATAGAAAGTGAAGGCACTATAATTGAAACATCTAGCAAATGTGACTGATGCAAATGTGTCAAATATTAAATGTATCCCTATATTTTAGGTCAGGAATGAGACAGCATCTCTATTCTGTTCTATAGCAGTAATAACTGTAATGACACCAGCAACAGTGTTCAAGAGTTCTCACTCTGATCTCTTATGGCTGGAAGTTATTTATTATCACAGGAAGGAAGAAAGATGGAAAAAATGAGGAATAAATGCCATCAAATGTTCCTGCAAAGCCCCAATTCCTTGGACCGAAACCTTCAATAAGTCAATGCTCATAGACAGGAACAAATATACATAGACTTAGGACAGGACTTGTATGGGCTTAAATGTTGAGGGGCCATAGTACTGAAAAAGACTGAACAGTATGAAAAATGAAGCTGTAGAGATGTGCTCTAATAATTAGAGCATCCATTCCTCTAGTGTGTAAAGGATGTCTGGCGGTGGTTCATTCTGAAATCAATCTACATCTAGATCTGGATCATGTTCTCCTAGGGAATACCACTGGGTCTCTTGTCTCCTCCTCCTCCTCCTCCTCCTCCTCCTCCTCCTCCTCCTCCTCCCCCCCTCCCCTACTACTGCTACTACTACAACTACCACTAGTATAATTGGGAATGAACTACAATCCATTTGTCTGTATTTGGCATGACTGAAACAAAAAACAAAAAATCTGTAGCAAGGCATTTATTCCTAACATTGGTGAAGACACCAGACTAGAAACCTGGTGTCTTCACCAACTAGGTGATTTTTGGGCCAATCACTAGGAGACTATGAGTTTTAGTCTGGCCTTAGGCATGAAAGCCAATTGGATGACTTTGGATCAATCACCAGGAGATTGTGAGTTCTAGTCCCGCCTTAGGCATGAAAGACAATTAGGTGATTTTGGGGCCAATCACTAGGAAACTGTGAGTTTTAGTCTGGCCTTAGGCATGAAAGCCCATTGGATGACTTTAGGTCAATAACCAGGATACTGTGAGTTCTAGTCCAATCTTAGGCATGAAAGCTGGATGACTTTGATTGAGTTACTCACTCTCAGCCTAAGACATTGTGCTTGGGTGACAAACCGATTGGTCAATTCCTGTCACATACAAGCCCTAGCATGTAAGCTAAGGGAGAATCAGTTTTCTATACTGTTAATGTACAAGAGATTCTTTGCATATTTGTTTAGGACCTATCTTTCTACTTTTATTTATATCATCTCCAAAAGTATTAAGGTCTTGGATGTGATTTGCAGACCAAGCCAAATTTGGAGGCTCCTAACACTTTAGTATACAACGTCAGAAGATAGAGATTAATTTAGATTGTATTTAATTTCATTCAAAACCAACTTTAAGATTTTGTTTTATTCTACTTTAACTTTTTTAAAATTGGTTTTTGCTTGTTTTATAGGGTGTTTTTTTATTTTGTTCAATACTCAGAGTTGAATTGGTTAAGATAGTCACTCATATAAAACAAACAATGAAATAAGATGTCAAAATGAAACTAATTTCAGCTTATACAAATCCTGAGCTTCAACAGTATGTTCTGCATGGAATTTAGGCCCTTAAATTTATAATGGAATTCATACCATTATGTAATTTTGGTTTATAGTAATTATACTGAGAAAGCAATTTGCTGAATTTCCAGTCTTTTATGGTTGCTAGTAATATACAGAGTTTTGTTCTAGTTTGGTTTTAGTGGGTTTTTTTTGCAGTTGACAAGAGGGAAAAAACCTAATAACTGAATAGTATCATCTTGTCCGCAAACCAAGCAGATAATTAGTAGTTTAATAGACAGTTTGCATTTAATCTGAACACAGACAAATACTATGCTTTTTGTTTAGGGAGTAACTGTTACCGGCTGCTTGTGAATGGAGATATGTTTCCACAAACATATCACATCTGTTGTTAAACAACTATATTGCTTTGCACTCTTTTTCCTAGGTCAAGGCAAGGTGTAGATAGTGATCTTTAGTGCCATGAAGTCCTGTATTCTGTTTAGTGCATAGTATGATTAGAAAATCCTTGCCCATATTATTTGCCACAATCTCCAGGAACAATGCAAGCTACTTTAAGCAGTGAAATATATTCTTTCCAGAGGAAAAAAATCTGTGATTTCTTTTTATGAAAACTGAGCATTTGAAATACAGATAGTCTTTGAGTTACAACCAAAATGGGGATCAGAATTTTTATTGCTAAGCAAGTGAGTCATGCTTGACATTTTTGCCATGGTTGTTAAATAAATCGCTGCAATTTTTATGTCAGTCATATGGTCATTAAGCAGACCTGGATTCCCCTATTGACTTTGCTGTAGGAAGCCAGCTGGGAATAGTGATCATGTGACCCTGGGACACTGCAACCGTCATAAATACAAGCCAGTAGCTAAACACTCAAATTTTGATCATGTGACCATAGGGATGGTATGAGGGTCATAAGTGCGGCTAGTTGTAAGTCATTTTTTCAATGCCATTTTAGCTTTAAACAAATGCTTGTAAACTGAGGTGTAAAACAATTAAAGAGTTCTAATCTGGATTAGTAGTTGGTCTGCTTTTCTTAATCTAAAAGGGCCACATCACCTTATTTAATATAGTTTGTCACAGGTTTCTGTTTTGCCTTGTCTAAAATGGAGAATTTAACAAAATGGTAAGTTCTTTTGCCATTCAACAACATGATTAATTTCCCCACAGGCAATACTTCTGAAAGACTGAGGAACAAGGGGTCAGGCTTTAAGCAATCCAATTATTTGTCTGAAATAAAATTAGAGTCAGAGCACTGTTTCAGTGCAACTTCATATTAGTACTCAACGCATAAATCATGATTAATGGCATTATCATGAGCCTGAAATGAATTAATGACGACTGGCTACCTATTTTGAAATTATCCACATTCCTTATATTTCATCTGAACATCTCATAGTCTAAACATAGGCAAAATGTTTCAAAAGAGTGAAAAGTTATATACAAGTTGTTTTTTTTTAAAAACACACTTGCTTTCAAGTGAAGTTCAATACCATTGATTAATATGGACACATCCGTGCAGGGTGTTTTTTTTACAACATTATAACAACAACAACAACAATAAAGTTGGAAGGGACCTTGGAGGTCATCTAGTCCTGCTCAGGCAGGAAACCCTATACCATTTCAAACAAATAGCTGTCCAGTCATTATATATGTGATTTGCTGCATCCTCCTTTCACAATTTTTTCCCCACTTCCCAGTCTAATATACAAGTCCTGGATTTCCCAGGTGATCCTCCAGTCAAAGTCTAATTCAGAGCCAACCCTCTTTTTAGTTTTTTAGGTCAGCCAAGGTACTAAAGAAGAAATCCAGCAGTGGGCATTATACTAAAACCCACATTCCTACATGTATTATTCCACATGGATTTACACACCTGAAAAGGTAACAGTGGTAATAGGCACACCAATATTAATACTAGACCAATAATCAAGCAATAAGCAATACCCAGTCAAGGAACTACCAACTCAGATAAGCAACCCAACAGTAAACAACAGTCTAATCAAGGAATCATCAAGAACATCGACACCAACATTGACGTGGTAAGCTGCTTCTTTATAAACAGAGAACAAACCTTACTCCATTCTAGCATTGATGATGTTACTTAGTTGGGTAATAAATGTTTGCAAGGGAACAACTAAGCTCAGAGACCACCAAGGACCCAAAATCCATCCTTTGTCTCCAACATGGCTAGTTCCCACATTCATTTTCCTCCCATGAGCAGGGAGGGCTGAAAAAGGATTGCTCATATTTATCTGTACAAGCTCTGAATCTTTCTTAAATTCAAGCACTGTTCACATTTAAGTTTTACAGAACATGGGAAGCATTCTAAACAAGCTTAGCAAAGACACTTAGAATCCCCTCTTACAATTGCCAGCTTAATGTGAGAAGGTAGAGCCAGTAAGGACAGCTTTATTCACTCTCTGTACATCCATTGAAAACCTGAGTGAATAACACTTGTAAGGAACTGGCTATTTATAACTTTATTTCCAAGAAAAACTCTTTGTCCATTTGGAAATACCTCTTGAGCTCTCACATAGGATTTTCCTGTATCATAGAGGAATCTGATAACATATTCTGGCATGAATTAAGTCAGAACCAAAATCAATAAAAGTCACAGGTCAGTGCTGCTTTGTTGGTATGAAAATATTCCTGAACTTTTAAGGGTAAAATGAAAGGTAGAGAAAATGACAGCAACAATAAACAAAGGAAAGGCTTGGTTGAAGAAATGCAGGTCATGCTTTACTTACAACCATCCCTTTAGTGATGAGTTAAAAAGGTACTACGGCATGATCAATCGTCCAACTTATGTCTGTTGCAGCTTTCCCACTGTCATGTGATCCTAATCCAGGTGCTTGGCAACCAACTCACAGTTATGACGATTGCAATGTCCTGGGATCATGTGATTGCCCAGCTGGCTTCCAACAAGCAAAGTCAATGGGGGAGGTGTCAGGGAAGGTCTCACCTCCAAGTCACATGAAGCCTCTCACAATGACCATGGTGATTTGCTTAACAAACAGGGCATAACATCAGATGTAGTCATGAGAACGTCTCACTTAATGACAGTATCAGTTAACAATAAACTTTTCAGTACGAATTGTGGTTGTAAGTCAAGACCTACATATACAGCATGAACATTTATATGGGGAACTTTGGTATATCATCAAATAATATAACAATATAATATAATCAGTGGAGGGAAGCAGTCTGCCCAGGGTTTCCTTGAGATGTGAATTAAAATTAATTGGAAGTACAGTATTCCCTCTTATTTCACATTTTATTCTAAACGCATTAACAAGATTGGCATCAGTCTTATGTGATCTGGCTGTTTAATACATCAGAGAGAGAAAACTCCCTATTTATCTTATTTGCTCATCTCTGATGCTACTGGACTCCCATCAAAGGGAATGATTAATACAGGGGTAGGCAACCTTGGCTCTTTTATGACTCATGGACTTCAACTCCCAGAATTCCTGAGCCAGCTATGAAGTCCATGAGTCATAAAAAAGACAAGGTTGCCTATCCCTGGATTAATACATAGGATGTGCACGTATACAGTGATATAAACAAATGACTAGATTTTCAGATTTGAAAATTGACCATGAATTCTGGGCTTATCCATATGGCTTTAATTAATTAATTAAGCTATGATAGCTGTTTGATAGCACGAGACAGGAATTGTTATTGCTTCCTATCAGCACAAATAAGTAATTGAATAACAGTACCATCCAGTGTGATGGCTATTATAAGGAGCCAATTGCAATAAATGTGCTTATATATATAAGTTGCACAATATCTATAGGGGATAAACAATAGCAAAAGTCAAAACAAATTAATAAAATATCCAGAAAGCTCCAAATTAACCAAACAAATAAACAAACAAATCTACATGCAGGGAAGTGTGTAGTGGGGTGGCCCCAGGGCTCTGTTCTGGGCCCAGTGCTCTTCAACATCTTCATCAATTATTTGGATGAGGGTATGGAAGGGGAACTCATCAACAATGACAACAAGCTGGCAGGAATAGCCAACACTCCAGAAGACAGGCTTAAGATACAGGAGGATCTTGACGCTATCTAACAAAATGAAATTCAGTGGTGAAAAAAGTAAGGTTCTACATTTAGGCAAGAAAAATCAAATGTACAGGTATAGTATAGGTCAGTGATGGTGAACCTTTTAGAGACCGAGTGCCCAAACTGCAACCCAAAACCCACTTATGCATCGTCGGGTGCCGGGTAGGTGTGGCCCATTGGCTAGGGGTGGCCCATTGGCTGGGTGTGGCCAATTGGGGGGTGTGGCCCATTGGGTGGGCGTGGCTGCGGTGGTAACAGCAGACCGGGTGGGACTACAAAGTTCAATCAATCAATTCCAACTTTGCAACATCTTTTTTTTTCCCCACAAGAAGTTGAAATTGACAGATTGATTGAACCTTTTTTTTTTTTTTTTGCACACGACAGCGGAGGCCTAAAGCGAAAAGGTTTTATAAAACCCAGCTGAAGGCCTAGGACTGGGGTGACGGCGTGCGTGCCCACAGAGAGGGCTCTGAGTGCCGCCTCTGGCACCCGTGCCATAGGTTCACCACCACTGGTATAGGTGGTACCTTGCTCAATAATAGTAACTGTGAGACTGATCTTGGAGTCCTAGTGGACAACCACTTAAATATGAGCCAGCAGTGTGCTGAAGCTGCCAAAAAAGCCAACACAGTGCTGGGCTGCATTAACAGAGGGATAGACTCAAGATCATATGAAGTGTTAATACCACTTTACAATGCCTTGGTAAGGCCACACTTGGAATACTGCATCCAGTTTTGGTCACCATGATGTAAAAAGGATGTTGAGACTCTAGAAAGAGTACAGAGAAGAGCAACAAAGATGATCAGGGGACTGGAGGCTAAAACATATAAGGAACAGTTGCTGGAATTGGGTAGAACTAAGGAGAAATTTCCTGACAGTTAGAACAATTAGCCAGTGGAACAACCTGCCTCCAGAAGTTGTGAATGCTTCAACACTGGAAGTTTTAAAAAAGAGAGTGGACAGCCATTTGTCTGAAATGGTATAGGGTTTCCTGTCTGAGCAAGAGGTTGGACTAGACCTCCAAGGTCCCTGTTGGTGGAAACTGAACTTCAAGACTGAAAGTATTCTCTCAATGGCATGCATAATGGAAGAATGCATAAGATAATGTTCTCAACAAATGTTAAAATTTTATAAATGTATACAGAAAGAGACGAGGCTTCAAATATTAGAGTCCCTACTCATTTGGAGGAAAGCTTAAGATATCAGGCTAGAAATGAGAAAGAGAATCACTTTCTGTCAGCCCTAAGAATGAGGCAAGAACAAACCATTGCGGTTAAGAAAACTGTAGGGACTAACACACACACACACACACACACACACACACACACACACACACACACACACACACACACACACAGAGGGGTTCCGAAGCCTTGCTGTGAAAACTTCCATAAAATGGTTGTGCTATATATATATCCCAAATGTATGCTATAACACCCATATATCACAAGATAAAGCAACGTAATCCTGTCCATTTTATTTTCTAATTGTTGATGTGGGAACTGATGGCATTGTTGGGAACAGAGTTTATTCTTGAGATGACAAAATTGATGTCAAAAATGGTAGTTTCTCATTTTTTTTAATTTAGAAAAAAATAAGCAGAGTGGAGAGAAAGAACAATGTCACTCCTGAGTTGCATGCTAGAAACCTAAAATTTTAGGTTTTAACATCATTATTTAAAACTTGGATCACGATGCAGGAGTAAATAAGAGTGTAGAGCAGGGATATCTCTGGCCTTCCAGATGTTCATGGACTATAGCTCTCAGCACCTCTAAATATGGATTATCTAGAGTGGGGTTTACAGAGGTTGCAGTTCAGCAACATTCAGGGGACCACTGATTCTAAATTTGTTGAATCTGGGATATTAGTCCTTAAAAAACTGCTGAGACTTGAAACTGGCCTCATTTCATTTTCTCAGCTAACAACTTGTAAATGGAGCAAGAATTTTAATAAACAGAGCTCAGTTTTGACATAAAGCTAAACAAGGTCAAAATTTTAAAACACAGTTAAAATAATAAATAAAAACATTTTCCTTATATCCAATTGCCATTTGAAACTTTCAACTTGATAGGTTAGGTACCTTATTAACAGCAGGAAGAAAGCCCAGCTCTAGCAATGGGGAATGCCTAAAATATCTAATAAAATTTAACTGGCATTCCATCTGTGTTCATTTTGTTGCCAAGGGATGGGAACAAAATCTTAGCAACATCCCTCCTGGAATCACAGTCTTCGTAAAACTCTGAATGCTCTTTTTCTTGAAACATTCTTCAGGTCTGGAACTCATCACAGAAAAAATTAAAGGGGTCCATAAATGTATTATGTATGTAATTTTTCTCCCTATAAGGATCTGAGCATACCCATCACTTTAGAAAACTATAGCTTTTTTTGGGGGAGGGGGGGTAGAGAAATGAAAACCACAAATCATGCTGTAAACAGTGAAAAAAAAGATTAATGTGTACTGGCAGGCAGATGAGGTCAGATGCAGATCTCATATGGATCTAGCAAACTCTTGAAAGAGGAATATATATCTCACACACACATAGACCCACATAAACATACTGTACATACATACATACATACATACATACACACATGATGGTGCTGAATGCCACAAATCAGGAAGAAGGAGTATGAGAAGCTGGAAAAGTACCCGGGCCTTAAGAAATGGATGTAGAAAATAAAGACCAAAGCGGTCCCAGGAATGATAAGAGCACTTGGGGCAGTGACTCCTAAGCTGGGAGATCCTAGGAAATTCCAACAGATCCTAGGATATTGCAAGGAACTGTTGAATTCCCAGGTTTTGGGCAGAGGAAGGAAGGAAGGAAGGAAAGAAGGAGGGAAGGAAGGAAGGAAGGAAGGAAGGAAGGAAGGAAGGAAGGAAGGAAGGAAGGAAGGAAGGAAGGAAGGAAGGAAGGAAGGAAGACCCAGACCACCAATAGAGGTGAGAAGGGAATTTTTTAGATAGGTTCAATCATGTTCGATTCTCAGAGATTACCTGGCCAAGTCCTAATGCCTTAATCACTAGACCTACTGGCTCTCTCTCTCTCTCTCTCTCTCTCTCTCTCTCTCTCTCTCTCTCTCTCTCTCTCTCTCTCTCTGTCTGATCTCTCTTTCCCTTTTTTCTCTCCATCCATCTGTCCATCCGTCCGTCCATCTATCTCCCTCCATTCATGAATTCTGACTGCTGACTGCTTTTACAGGCAGCACTACTCATTCCTGAATGCCAAAGAATTTCCTCACTGTTCTGAATTCAGTGCCTGCCTTCTGAAATGCAGGGATAAAAATGCCCCTACTGTGAAAATGCTCCAGAATTCAATGTCTTCCAACACAATGGTGTCTAGTTAAGCACAAGAAGCAGCTTTGCTTTTGCCCTGAATTTCTCTACTTATTGACAAATGCCAAAGGAACATGCAGCAACCATTTAATACATTACTTATTGATATCCCACAAGTTCTGACACAGCATACAGATGATGACATTTAAGGGAACTGCTAATAATGATACTCTTAGCCCAAGTTAATGAGTTATTATGAGACAGAGGGACAGTATTATTTTTTAAATATAGAGTGCACTTGTTCCCCAAGAGGTAAAAATGTTAAGGGGCAAGTGCTGCGTAGTCAGTAGGGAGAAAATAGAGGTTTCTAGTTCAACAGCTATATCTCAGCATGGAGAATAAAGCAAGTTCACAGAAAGACAACACTAATCTCTATCAAGAATCAGTTCTCCATTAGCAAAACAATAGAATCTTGGAGGCCTTCTAAAATTATTTTCTAGATAACCATTAAAATCCAACTTCTTCCACAAACATTCCAATTCTCAAGTATTTCCTAAGAATGTCTGCATGTGTTGGTATGGTTGGCTAGATAGCCACCCCTCACCTCAAGCTATCAAACTAGCTCTAAAATTTCAGTTGACTGTATTAATTAGCAAACAATCAAATTGCACAAAATGCTGCTAACTTGTTTCTATGCACACCTGTGATGAACTATCTCTATGGAGATTCTCAGTTATCCAAGTCATGGTTGTCCCAAAGGTGCTTTTTCAAAAGGCAATTGGACCTTTCTTGTTTTTCCTTGAGGATATTTTGCTTCTCATCCAAAAAGCTTTTCAGTTCTGACTGAATGGTGGAGGATGGAAGGATTTATACTCTTTGTAATCATCTGGTCGTTAGTATTCTTTCTGAGAGTCATTGACGTTTATCTGTGCCCTCAGTGTCACCTGAATAGTGGAAATAGGTGTGGAAACTTCTTGGATGTGTTCATGTTATGACCCGCTTGGTGACAAACATGACTGAAATTGTGAGCTCAATTACAATCGTAAATCAAGGACTATTTGTATTGCTGCACTGGTGGATGCAAGTATATAGATAGCTCAAAAAGCGTTGGGACATGATGCAGAAAACAGCAAAGAGCACTATGATGGTAAAAACATGACTGAAGATAAATATATTAAAATGAAACAAAGGACAATGAACTGTTTGGTATCTGTTGGTTGAAGAGTAGCTTTACTCCTGTTGGAAAGAGATCAAAGTCTCTCATAAGATGCATTAATTTCACTTGGCATCCAAGGAGTGAACTGGCACTGAAAAGAGTCCTTGGCCCAGGTCCTGGTGAGTGTGGTCCCAAATTAAATCCTGACTTCTTGCAATTATTATTGACAACCATCTCATTACTGTTGGTAAGTTTCATGCCCAGCCTTCCGAAGCCTGAGTCTCCACATCGTAATTACTAATAAAAGGAAATACAAGAAGGAGCACAGGGCAACTGTAATAGACCTGCCAATCACATGTCGGCTCTCCAGACCCTGCACATTTATTCTGGCATTGCTCAGAAACACCCCAAGCACAGCAGCTAAGGTTTACCTTCGTACCAATTATTCCATGGAGAAACACAAGGACGTTTCTTCCTAGAGGTCTAGAAATACACTATAAATTAACAAATTTGCCAGGTACTGAATTGAGATTGTGTGTGTGTGTGTGTGTGTGTGTGTGTGTGTGTGTTGGGAGGAACCTGAATTATTACAAAGGATATAATTCTGGAGAAATCCCTATTTCAAATGGGAAAACAGTTGCAGATAGTCCTTGAATTACGGCTAGAGTTGGGACCAGAACTGTTACTAAGTAAAGTATTTAAGTAGGTCACATCTGATTTTATGACCTGCTTTTTGCTTTACTTGTTGATTCACATGGTTATTAAGCAAATCTGGCTTTCCCCATTGACTTTGTTTTTTGGAAGCTGGCTAGGAAAGTCACAAATGACAATCATTCCATTCCAATATATCTTCAACATATTACCTGTATGATCTTCTTGTATTATTTGGTGAACAAGTCAATGCCCAGCAAGTTTTTACATAAAATACTTTAGAAGATTTGAAGCTTGAAACACTGTTCAGATAGGATCCAATCTGGGCTGGTAACTGGGACCAGAGCTTTAGTCTAGTAAACTTTTGAACTCATGCTGGAACCCATGCTGGTAGAGGGAACTTCTCTCTACCAGAATGTTTTGAATTTGGTAGAGAAAAGTTTCCTGAGGATGGGCTCCAGCACAAGTCCAAAAGCTCAAAATATTAAATCTCTGGTCCTGGTGACCAACCCAGGCTGGTTCCTGTAACATCCTGGGACACGTATATTTGCCTTCATTCATTATTTAAACACTTCATTTTATTGATACCGCTGATTCTCCTATTCTTCCTCTTCTATCTTTTTCTATGTTTTGCAAGATGAAGGAACTCTACATATAGATGATCATGTCTACATGGGAGTCAAATACAGACCAGCAGTAGGCAGCTCACTCAAGGCATCTTCCAAACTTCATGACACCTTCTTTGAAAAAAAATTCCAAGCCAATATGTCACAAAGCAAAGCACTGCTATCCATTTTTTTAGGAGTATTTTCTTTAAGAGTAAGCCTACATGACTAGGGGGGAAAATGAAGCTAGGTTAATAAGGAAATCCAAGGCACTAGAATTTCATTATATTTGCGTTGTGGGAAATGGATGATTTGTAACTTTGTCAATCATTGCAGATACCTAAAACTATTTTTCAATATTTCTAACATGTTTGTTGAACAAAAAAAATGCTGCCCAGTTCTGAAATAAAAGTGTATTCTATATGCTTTTTGTATTAGGCCCAAAATCAAGAATGATACACAGTGATTCTTCCAAAGCAGAGTTCTTTAATGTTTCGTACCTATGATAGGCAGAATCCTATAAAACTGAGGACTCTACTATCTGCATCTATGACATACTCTGTGAACTATTAGGGAGAAGCTGTCTTCATCCTCTTTCTCTCACACATAATATCTGGGCTGAGTTGCCTCTTACTGGAATGCACCCTCTCTTCCTCCTGGGAGTTTACTAATTGGGGCTGAGCTCAAAGACCACTCTGCAATATGACAATGAAGCAATTGAGTAAGATAGCTGGTAACATCCTAGTACTTAGTACCTAATAATCTTGTAGGAAATAAATATATTTATGATATATAATTAACTACAATTTGTATTTTCCAGTAAGCATCCTGTCTCTATTATATATTTATAATAATGTATAATAATACTATACATTTCCATATAAGAAACAGCCACCCATCTAGCTCATAATTCTATTCTGACTAGCTGAGCTGAGACAGGTAGTGTCCCTGTCTGTTGCAAGTTCCAGTACTGCTCATCCTTCTAGTTGGATATGAAAAGCAGGATCTTTTAAACACAAATTGTAGCCAAAGTTCATCCAATCAAGTGTGCGACAGGAAAATCTCAGGGAAAAAAAATCAGTCAGAACAGAAAATAACAGCACGGACTAATTTTAAAAAATGTCAAACATTCAGTAGAACAAAATGAAACCTACATTCCAAACTGGTTTTTTTTTCAGTACCTTTTAGATGCAATTTCATATGCATTCTGTTTTTTGTGTCATTTTAACATCTATTTTGTTGTCAATGCTGTGCTGTTTGAAAGAGCTAGTCTGCAATCAGAATGACACACTTCTACATATTTCCTATATCCTAATGGAAAACTTTGAAGATGCATATCTTTCAATACAGATGTTTGGTTTGGAATGTTTTGATGGTAATGAAAACAGGGCTAGAAATGAATGCACTCTTCCAAGATGCAACATTTATTGAAAAAGTTTGGTGGGATTCTAAAATCATAGAATTAGAAAGAGACTTTTAGTCTGTCAGAACCATCAAATGGGTGTCTGTAAGAATAGCAAAATGTGGTACAGGTAATCCTTGATTTACAACCACAATGGAGCCTACCCAATACTGTTGTAAGTTGTGATGGCTGTAAACAAGTCATCACATGACCAACCCAATTTTGCATCCTTTTTTTGCAGATGTCATTAAGTGAATCATCATGGTTGTTAAATCATTAAACAAAATGATTGCTTGCTATAGGTGTTTTTGTTAAAAACTATGATGTAAATACTGGTTTTCAGCAAAACTTTATAAATTGTGATCATATAACTGTGGGATGCTGACAATGATTGTAAATACAGGTTGGTTGCCAAACACCTAAATGCAATCATGTGATCAAAGGGGAGCAGCTATTGTAACTTTGGAACCAGATCATAAGTATCTTTTTGGTGGGGTCAATCAAAGCTTCAGTCACTAAGCAACTGGTCATATATCAAGGTCTACCTCTAATTAACAAAGTAAGTGTTGTGATCCAATTAAACAAGCCCCACTACTTATACACTTCAGAAAAACATTACAATGCAAGAACATCTGAATGGGATTTGCACCATGGCATCTCTACTTCTGTGACATAAGCTTGGTTTCATTTTGACATAACCTAGGTTTCTCCAAACTATTGTTCAGTGTAGGCATCCACATTAAAACTTCACTGAACATGGTGGTCCAGACTCAGCCTGAACATGTCCACTTAAGGAAACCTATAATTTTATCTCAGGTTTGATGGGATCTGTCCCCCATCAGCTACAACAAATTTGTAAAGTTGTGGATACAGTGGTAACTCTTCCAATGAGCCTCTTTAGCATTTGTTCAAGCTTTGATGCTACAGTTAGTTGTTATTAGCTACTCTGGAAAACTTTGAAGAATGTCAGAAATATATGTCAATTAAAAATGAATAAAATCTTCAGGGGAAATCTCCAGGATTCTCAGTCAGCTATCTCTCAAAGCCTCAAGGTAAGACTTATTTTCTGAGACAGAGTAAGGCATATAAAAGTGTCAGCCAAGCAGCCTTGTATGCAGGAAGCATTTAAGAATACTGGTACCATGTGCGAAAAAGATTTTCCTGCTGCATTCATCTTCTTTGGTTGGAGAAGGAATGTGATAGAGTAGAGTAGAGTAGAGTAGAGTAGAGTAGAGTAGAGTAGAGTAGAGTAGAGTAGAGTAGAATGGAATTGGAAGGGACCTTGGAGGCCTTCTAGTCCAGCCCCCTGCTCAAACAGGAGAATCTATACCATCTCAGACAAGTGACTGTCTAGCCTCTTTTTAAAAATCTCCATGCCCACGGTTTCTGGGGGCAAGTTATTCCACTGTTTAACTGTCCTCACTGTCAGGAAGTTTCTCCTTAATTCCAGGTTGCTTCTCTCATTGACCAGTTACCAACCATTGTTTCTTGTCCTGCCCTCTGGTGCCCTGGTGAATAACATGACCCCCTCTTCTTTGTGGCAGCCCCTCAAATACTGGAATATTGCTATCATGTCTCCCTATTTCTTCTTTTCTTTAGACTAGCCAAACCCAAGTCCTGCAACTGTTCTTCATATGTTTTAGTCTCCAGGCCTTTGATCATCTTAGTTGCTCTTCTCTGAATTTTTTCTAAACTCTCAACATCTTTTTTGTGATATGGTGACTAAAATTGGCTGCAGTATTCTAGGTGTGGTCTTACTAGGGTTTTATAAAGCGGTACTAATACCTCGTGTGATCTTGATTCTATGCCTCTGTATATACAACCCAGGACTGAATAAGCTTTTTTGGGTGCTGCTGCACACTGCTGGCTCATGGTTAAATGATCGTCCACTAGGACTCCAAGGTCCCTCTCACATTTACTGTTTTTAAACCAGGTCTTGCTTAATCTGTACTTGTACCTTTGATTTTTCCTGTCTAAATGTAAAACTTTGCTTTTCTCTACATTGAAACTCATTTTGTTGGATAGGGCCCATTGTTAAAGTTTGGCAAGATCTTTTTGGATCCTGAGTTTGTCTTCTGGGATTTTGGCTACTCCTGCCAGTTTGGTGTCATCTGCAAATTTGATGAGTTTCCCTTCAATTCCCTCATCTAAGTCATTGATGAAGATATTGAAGAGTACAAGGCCTAAGACGGAATCTTGTGGTACCCCACTGCATACTTCTCTCCATGTGGATGTAGTGCCATTGAAGACTACTTGTTGAGTATGGTTTGCCAGCCAGCTATAGATCCACCTGGTGATGATGTTGTCTATTCCACCTTTTTCTAACTTATCAAGGAGTAGGTTGTGGTCTACTTTATCAAATACCTTACTGAAATCTAAGTATACTACGTCCCCAGCATTTCACTGGTCTATTAGTTTAATCACTTTATCAAAGAATGAAATAAGGTTGATCTGTTTTTAACAAACCCGTGCTGGTTATTAGTTATAACTTTGTTTGCTTCTAATTGTTCGCATATCTGTTTTTTGATTATCTTTTCTAGGATCTTCCCAGGTATTGATGTTAAACTGATTGGCCTGTAGTTTCCTGGGTCCATTTTTTCCCCTTTCCTGAAGATGGGGACCACATCAGCCCTTTTCCAATCCTCAGGTACTTCCCTGATGCTCCAGGATTTTTGAAAGTTGTGGTGCAATGGTTCTGAGATAACATCTGCCAGCTCCTTCAGAACTCTGGGATGTAATTGGTTGGGTCCTAGCGATTTATATTTGTCAAGGTTGGATAGGTGTTCTCTTACCATTTTTTTTGCTTATTTTAATTTTTGTTGCCTGTTTTTTCCTTGCCATCTTCTCTCTTTAGTGGACCTACAGTTTGCTTGACTTTTTTCTTGTTGTTAATATGTTGGAAGAAACTTTTTTTATTATCCATGATTTCTGTTGCAAGTCTGTGTTCATTCTGAGCCTTTGCTTTCCTGACTTCATCTTTCCATATTCTGGCTTCCATAATCGGCCTTTCCTAGGTTCTATCTGAGTTTGTTAAAGTCTGCTCATTTGAAGTTCAAGACACTAGTTGGATTGTTTTCTGTTGCTAGTGTTTGCATTGGTGGTCACTTTTGCCCAAGGTTCCAGCAATTTCAACTCCCTCTATCACTTCTTCTCTATTAGTTAGAATTAAGTCCAGTATGGCTTTACATCTAGTTCCCTCCTCCACCTTTTGGATGACAAAGTTGTCGGCTAGGTTTCTGAACCATGTATTCGCCAGAGTGAAGGGACAGAAAGTAACAGAGAAAGAGGTCCTTAAAGTGTGATGGTAAATGGAATGTAACAAGAAAACTAGAGCTGTTAGATATTTCTATAGCAACACCAAGAAATTCTAGCACAAACATCCTAGGTTGCCATGAAAATCAAAGCATCGTATTGCTTCTCTTGGTTTATGTATACATCTTAATTCAAGCTTAAGAGGAGCAATTTTCACTATATTCAGTGTTCAACTGTAAATCCCAAAGTGAATAACGCTTTTGTCAGATATAGAAGAAAAATTTCCAAGGAAGAGTTTGGCATCTATCTTAGTGCTGTTCATTACCTCACAGCAGGTAACTCAAAGGAACAGTTATTCTAGCTATTAATTAAAAAATAAATGTCAGCATATATAGTGGTCTGATGAAATGAAGTGACAAAAATCTTCATAGGTATTTAATTGAAAGACAAGAAAATATTGCTTTCTTTTTCATTAGTATATTGTACATAATATGAAGAATATGCATAATATTTACTTACTTCAAAACAGTGACAAGCAGTCCAAAAAGATGCCATAATTCCTGGACAAGATCACAACTGATCTGGGTCAGTTTAAGATAAGATAAGATAACCTTTATTGTCATTTTTATACTGTGGGCACAAAGGCACACATCAAAAATGAAATTTAGTTGCCCACTCTCAAAGTGAAACACATACATGACACACACCTAAACATACTATGAACAACATATGTATAGACCCACATCCCTACATATACGTAGCAAATAAATATTAAATATTGTCCATCTTGAATATATAACGGAAGGAGGAAGCTTGAGAGTTCACAAGGTTAATGCTGTATAGAATGAAACTCTGGCTGAATCTGAATGTTCTGCTTCGGATACCACGAAGCCCCCTCCCAGAAGGTAACAAGGAAAACAGGTCATGAAGAGGATATGTAGTGTCCCAGATAATCTTATGGACTCTGCTCAAGCAGTGCTTCTGTGCTATGTCCTGGATGGGAGGGAGGGAACTGCCAATGATTTTTTCGGCCATTCTCACCACTCTCTGCACCGCCTTCCTGTCTGAAGCAGTGATGCCTCCAAACCAGACTGTGATGCTGTATGACAGGATGCTCTCAATTGTCTCCCTGTAGAAAGTGGTCAGGACAACAGGACAGATGATAGAGGGGATATCTAGGGGAGTTAAATTGGATAAAATCTCATATAAAGAATTACTTTTGCCGGTAGGACAAGATTGGCAACTTAAATCTTTGGGAGATTTGAAACAAGAGAATATTGAATACTCATGGTTTTATTATAGCCAACTTTCTATGAGGTGGTGTTTGGACCAAAAAGTTGGTATTACAGT
>NW_015386424.1:1616379-1634561 GCF_001527695.2 Protobothrops mucrosquamatus
TATGAGGGAGGTGGGGAATTATATTGTAAAACTTTTAAAAATTTTCAATAAAAAAAATAAAAAAAAAGAAAGTGGTCAGGACAGGGGAAGGAAGATGTGCTTTTCTCATGCGACACAGAAAATGCAGGCGCTGCTGTGCCCGCTTCACCAGTTTCTCACTGTTGAGCGACCAAGTCAGCCTACTCGTTAGCTGCAGGAATTTGATGCTGGTAACCATCTCCACAGGTGAATAATTTATGCACAGAGAAATGTGGCTGTGCCTGCCTTTTCTGAAATCAACAATGATCTCTTTGGTTTTTCCGGTATTTAAAACTAGGCTGTTTTCCTTACACCAGTTCACCAACCCTTCAACCTCCTTGCGGTAAGCTTCCACCTTGTCATCCTGAATAAGGCCCACTACTGTTGTGTCATCTGCAAACTTCACAATATGGTTGGTGGCAAACTTAGCACAACAGTCTCAGACATCCAGGTTACAGTTATCTCAAAGGTGCTTTTTTCAAGAGGCAACTGGACTTCTGATGAGAAGCGAGACATCTTCAAAGAAAAACAAGAAAGTCCAGTTGCCTCTTGAAAAAAGCACCTTTGAGGCTACCAGAGTCTATGTGCTCTTAGGCAGGAATGTCCTGTGTTTACTATCCTTTTCTTAGAGTGTAGTATAGGGCACCATGAAAATGTTTTGAAAGGGGGTATATTCCCTAAACTAGTCCATCAATATTCTTATATTTGCATTTTGGACATCTGAAACGTCTAACTGACTTAATAAAATAAGCCCACAAAAAAAGACCTGACTTCTCATTTTCATCAAGTGGGGAGTCTTTCTTTACACCTTGCAGTCCCATTGTGAAGTAGAGCTTGACATCAACATTGCTAGATGATAGCTGGCAATGATATATGGGGGAAAACATTGTTTCCATTGTACCATTTTTGGACATTTCTGCTGGCATGAAGAAATTCTCTCAATCCATGTGTTATGTCATTTTATACAATATAACATTGTTATACAATATATACAATATAACAACTGAAAGTGAGCTCAGTGTGACAGCCAAATTAGTATGAACATAGCAGATTTAAGCAACTAAAAAAGACATGTGCTAGAAAGGACCTGCACATTCACACTCACTCACACACACACATACATATACACATGTCTACTCTGAAGAGACATGCAGCACTAGGACATTTTGATGTGTATTTTTTACTATAGCAAAACCTCAATTTCCAAATCCGGTAATTATATTTTCTTTAACTCAAGAGTGGGGAGTTTTGTCACATCTCAGATGTTCCTGAATTAACTCCTAAGCTCTCTCAAGATGGCCAGCCAAAGTTCCTGGGAGTTTGAACTTCAGCAACATCTGGAGCACTGCTACACACCAGAACATGTAAGCCAAGTGGTTTTCAATTAATTTCTCACGTGGTTCCCAATAAGATCTCGGAATTGCATCATAGAATGTGAAGTATAATTCCAATTCTGGAGGATTCTTGGTATTTATATTTAGCCTAAGAGAAACCTGCAATGGAAACTGCATTGGCTACATTCACCTTGAGTGTTGTGTAATCTGGGGCTTTGTTGAGGGGAGGAATTAAATGGTGGACTGTCCTTATGTCACTTATGGGGGAGGAAGTGATTGAAGGGAGATCCTTTCTAAAACTTAGCACTATTTATCTAGCTTTTGGGTAATGAGATTCCTGTCTATGAGCGAGCAATAATAAATATACCACTCAGATCAGCTCATTATGTTGTTTTTGGTTCCTTGTGCCTGACAAGGTGTTTAAGCAAAGGAAAAAGTAGGCATACATTTAACAATTAAATACATTAACTAAATAAAATAATCTTGCAAACTGATACTGATACAGTATATAGCACACACTGCATCTATTAATATAAACATTAATAAATTGAGATATGATGTTGGTACCAGTACTCTATCTATAAAACAGGCGTTAGTAGGCAAGTGAAAAGCAAAGGTACTTTTTTAAAAAAAAAATATGACTTCCTTGTTTATTTCTTTCCTCTTGCTATCATTTGAAGCAAGACATCTACATAGCAGGATTACTTATTTGGGGTAAGGAATGTTCCTTGTTTTCTCTTTGATTCATTTCAGATTTACCAGCTGCTGCCTAGATCAATTGGACTAGCCAAATTCCCATGGGGGGGAAAAGGGGTCCCTTGGCTATTAAAGGGGCTCGGTCACAAATCAGTTATAGTAGTGTTTGTTCCATTCCAAGAGGAAAGACAACATGAAAAGCTTGTCTGGCAGATTTATTGATTACATTTCACCAGTGACCAGCAAGAAGCAAACACTCTGAAAAATCCCCAAAGGTGATCATTAGCACTGAGTAACTGTCACTAAACATTAGCACCAGCAGCAGACTGAAGCAAAGGGGGAAAAAAGAAAAAGCACAATAATTTAAAGGCAAGATTATCTCTCTCAAGAGAGAATAGAAAGTCCACTTGCATTAGGCAATGCTCTTTGTGGGAAAGGAAACACAATGACACAACTGCTTAATGCATCTTTATGTAAAGCAACATTGTACAGATCAGACAGTTCCCACTCCTGATCACCAGCAGATCCAACCCTCTTGTCATATATAAGTTACAGTTACCTGAATGCAAAAATTGCGATCATGCCTAATTCTGCAAAGTCAATCGGATTGCTTACTGATCTCACCATTAGATAAAACCATGCCAGTGAAGGAACAATTTCCAGGAGAAACAACTGTACTACAGCAGAATAGACCGAATATTGTGTCATGTAAAAGACAAAGAAATTATGACATTAATATTTATTAATGTCATAATTTACAGTGCATTTCCTAGATATGCTAAACATTGTTCTAGTTGGTAAAATGCCATTTAGGTGGCACCACGTAGCTGATTTTGGATAATCTCACACAAGGTAAAACAGGATCAGAACCAGTTTAATACCGATACTGGAATTAACCAATAGTAGGGATATAAGCTCTTGAAAAATACCCAAGAAGGTAGCACCAAACTATTCTTATCTCATTGCCAAGAAATGTACTGTATGTAAGATCTTATAAGATCTACTTGAAAAAGACTTTACTTTCAAGGATAACTTGGGGAAAGTAAGGGAGACATTAACTATGATATCAAGAGGGCCTCAGAACAATAGAATAAATTATTGTATAAGAAGTACTACATTTACTTCTTAGGCAATTATATCAATTCACTGGAGCAACTATCTAATGCAGACATGTCAAACTCACGATGTCAAGTGACGTCGCGCAACATATCGGGACAGTTTTGCCATTGCCGGCAATGGGGTGGGCACGGCTTCCGTGTGACGCATCTGGCCCACGGGCCAGCAGTTTGACACTCCTGATCTAATGGGTCACCAAGATCTTGCCACAGGTGAGCATATTAACCCTTGTAACAGAATAACAGCAAGATATGAAAAGGAACAGTCTGCTTCCTTTTATGGGTAACATACTCTCCACCCATTGTTTTATTCTGATGGGAAGACAGACAGCTGGGAGCTAGTGGTTGTCCCAAAGTCATGCAATAAATGAAACCTGAGTCTGCCCAGTTTCGCTTTTCATGATAGATTAGTACACACATTAATGTGTGTGTGTATGGTTGAATAGCGACAAGGTCAGATAGTAGGAATCGGTCTAAAAATAAAAGCAATGGATAGTTGGGAAGACAAGGTTTTTTTTTAAACTTTAGATTTTTACTTAATTTTGTTTTCATGATGATGATAGTGATGACAATTTCTATTTTTCACAACAACCAAATTTCTCAGGATCAACAGAATAAAAGCAATCCCCTTCTACTGAACGGTGTTATACCAACAGCTCTACTTTGTTCATTCAGAATCACCATCATGGATATGTCATAGTTATGCTGTTTATGAAAATGAAGGAAAGATGAAGAAAATGGGTGAGAGTACTTATGCACTTCTGCTTCCAGCTGTCACCAAGCATAAAGCATAACATTTTCCTTCTCTTCTGTTTTTCCTTAAATGATGGAATATACTCAGAGCGCACAGAAAGCTGATCCCAAACCTATTTTTCAAGCTGTTTCCCCCCCTCTTCTTAACCTAACAGGTGATATGTCTTTGGTGTCCATATGCCATTGCTTCAGGCAAAAAAGAAAAAAAAGTTTTAAATTTCTCCTTCATTCTCAATCGACATTGCTCCGGCTGCCAAATGAAAATGCTTCAATGGCTAGATAGATTGCTAATGTTGCCAATCCTAAAAAGAAAAGAAAGAAAAGAAAGAAAAAAAACATTCCCAGGACAGGATAAAGTGAGCATTCTCACTGTGAAGGCTTGCAATGACTCCAACAAACAATAATTTAACCTTCATCTCAGGCTACAAACAAATTAAAGGACTCTCAAACAGAGTCACCCTAAGAAAAGACAGTTCAGAATTAACTCAAAAGAGAAAGATCACCACAAAGATGTATATAGACCAAATGACTCCAGGTAAATGTCAGTTCTTTGAGGTAGTCTAGACAAGAAGTACAAATCATGAATATTAAAACTACACTCATTGTAAGAATCTTGCAAGTCTGGAAGCATTTCTCTCCTTCTTTATTTTTAATTTTCAGAAAACTAGGGAAGGTCCCTTCTGAAATGTTTCCCATGCTCCTTTTTTTTCCGGTGGGCTAAGATACCTTTTGCATGATGGTTGTCTAGCCTGTGACACTTCCTCTTGCCTCCCAAGGTCATTCCTACATGCCATTACACTAAGCCAATCACATCTGGAAAAGACCAGTTTTGCTGGAATTCTGGATTTCACAATTACTCTAACCAATTTCGCCATTACAAAATACAGTTCACTCTAAATGTTCATAGGAGTGTGAATGAAGGAATAACCATAGAAAAGGTTATTTTCTACAATGAACCTGGCTACAGCCATTTTTGCTTGTTCTAGGTTGCCACAATGGGAGGGGAATGTGGAGGATTTCTACTAGTCTAAACATTTTACTGTCCCATGGGAACCAAGGTCATTTTTGTCAGTTAGATGGAGGCGTGAGCTTTTGGTCAGAAAACCCGCCAAACTCTTCTATTGGGGAATGTAGCTGATTGCATCACAGTTTAACTTTGTAATATTGTTTCTCTTTGAAGGGATCTTCAGACTTGGTTTCACTTTTGACCGTGCAGGTACTATGTAACCAATAAACATGTTTTTTGAGAAAATCTCAAGCCTCAGAGTTCTGATTTATTTGGTCTTGTCTATTGGAACCTTGACAGTTATCTTTGAAGGATCATCTCATTCCCTGGGTATCCACATAAACATTATGCATGTTCTACCACCTGAGATAAGGTAGATGATAATTTCTAAAAAAAAAAGCATTTTCTACTGTGGACCCTCAGCTGAGGAACGTCTTCCCCAGAGAGACAAATTTTGTGCTTGTTTCCTTGACAGCTTGATACCTGACAAAGTTCCAAAAGATGATTTTTCCATTCTCTTAGCCTCCAAACCACCAGCTCACAATTGCCTGCTGGCTGTGTACCCAGAAATAATATAAGCCAGTACAAAAGGAATAGATAATTGCAAGGAAGAATCCAAGATAAATTCATTATTTTGCCTGCATTCTCTTGTTCTGAATAACACCTTAGATCCTAGGAGACCCTGGACCAAGCAGAAAGTTTTAAGCAATGATTTCTTACCCAGCAAGAACACCAGTCTATGGTGGAGGGTCCTTCAGTCCTCTGTAGCAAAATGGAATTTTTGATAGAGGTAAATAGGAGATCAACTACTCCCTTCCCAGCCGGTAGTTCCCAACAAGAAAAAAAGCAGTAAAATCCTGTACTAGGTTCTCCATTGAGGAATGGAATATTCATGTTGATATCCCAAAGATCCCAAAAACAACTTTCTTGTTTTTCTTTGAAGATGTTTCACTTCTTATCCAAGAAGCTTCTTTGGCTCTGACTGGCTGGTGGGAAATGGAAAGATTTATACTCCTTGCAGACAGCTGTTCATTTGCATTCTTTTAGCAAGACAATAATGCTACCTGGAAGCTTATCTGTGTCCTCAAAGTCACATGAGTGGTGCAAATATGTGTGGAGCCTTCTTGGAACTGTTGAAAGAATTGTATTGTAGACTGGAGATAGATGATGTTGAGAGAGGGCTGTTCAGTTTTGACAGAGATGGCCTCTTTGACCCCTCTTTCAAACCAGCGGTCCTCTCTGTCCAAAATTTGAACTTTGCTGTGTTCAAAAGGGTGGTCTTTGTCTTTTAAATGCAGATGGACTGCTGAATCTGGTCCTGATGGGTTTGTTCTCCTATGTTGGGCCATACATTTATGAAGTGGTTGTTTCGTTTCCCCAATGTACAGATCTGCACATGGCTCACTGCATTGTATTGCATATACTACATTGCTCAGTTTGTGTCTGGTCTGGGTGTCTGAGCAATGTGGTATATGCAGTACATATACTGGAATACATATACATATTATGTATAATATGTACATATACATGTTATGGAAGTATTCTTATTGTTTTATTTCTTTCTTCTTTTTCCTATCTTTAGTTTCCCTATCCAACATTGGGAGAAAGCTTTGGAGAAAAACAGGCTCAAGACAAAGAGCAAACATTTTCTGGAACCCTTAATCAGGGAGTTTGAGCTGGTTCTGAACTCCCCCCCCTTTCAAAACTGCCCTCCCTTGAAAGAGGAGGAAGAAAAAATGCCATCAGCAAACATTTGCAACACCCTATGTATACTGTCTATCCCCCCTTATATTTTTCCATATAGTTTTGAGATATTGGCAATTATTATTTAAGTCAAAAGGGAAAAAGAAGAATAATTTACACCATCCATCATTGTTTCCTTGTATGAATAAATTACAAGACACCGCAGCAAATCAATTGTGGGGAAAGAAACAGCCCATGCCAAACACCGTGCTCATGTGTATAATTTCCTTAATGTTTTCCATCCTCATATATCAAAACTACAGAATGAATTTGGCAAACCTGATGCAGGAGAAAGCTCATTATGCCACAGTCTTACAGCCAGTCCACGTAATAAGAGGGAAAAAAGGAATGTCTAATTCTCCAAAAGTTACAATAGGATCTTTGGGGCCTGAGTGTCCTTCTCCATTTCTTTTAGCAAAGAGGTTCATATAGAAAATAACCTCATATGTGATGAGATTTAGAACTCACAATTTCACAGTTCATGGTTTGTCTCGGAATTTCCTTAAGCAATGGCCAATTCAAATCTACTTGAGACCATACTATGTGAAAAGCTGCCTTCTAACAGATCAGATTTTTCATCTAACCCAGTTTTGTCAAGAGACTGGCTTCCTTGTGTGGGAAGTCAGCCACCCCCCAGAGAAGGAAATATTAAAAGGGCAGAATACATTTCCCTAAAGGATTTTAAAAGCAGAAACCAACCCTGCTCCCAAGTCTCTCTATCCTAAGCAGAAACCAAGTCTGCAGAAATGCAAATAATCTTGTCAGAAAGACTGGAGTCAGGAAACTGGGATTAGGAAGAAAGATCTCTAGAGTCAACACCAAAAATCTAAGTCATTAGCCCCAGCCCCAGGGAAGCAGGATATGACCCGTGGGACATAATAGGATTAACCCACCACCATCAGAATAGCAGAAAGGCACACTCAGACTTAGGTCAGAATGCTTGACACAGGAAATACAAAGCCTGAAACAGGAACAGGAAACAACTCCAAACAAAAGGCTCCAGAAGGTATAAAAACCCACTCCCTACATGTGCTCAGTCTCTTTCTTCCAGAGCCTTCTTCCTGTCTGGCTCTCCTCTTCAATAAACTGCAACCTTCTTTCTAAAGCAGTCGCCATGTTGTTTATGAATCATGATGAAAACTTTTCCTTTAACACTTGAGTTCTCCACATAAAAAAATTCTCCCATTCCGGGTGCGATCTTGTTTAAAACACTAAATATTACTTTTGAAAGAAACATGTCCATTTCTGTCAAGCTGCAGTCCCTTCCCATAATACATAAATGGAATCCCACCCTGGCAAAATTTTGAAGTAGGAGATTCATAAAAACTGTAGGATAACCTCTAAAATGAGCTTAACCTTGTCAAAAGATTTTATTTCTAAAATTCAGGAATAATCTTAGTCTAGCTATATGTATGACCCAGCTTCACATGCTTGGCATGATTCTGTCTTCACTAAAGCATCTTGCTCCCCATAAAATGTCATATTGTCTCTGGCCTTCGAAAGTTGCCCATCCCAGTTAGTATGAAAGATACATTTTGTCAGGCGGTGTTTTTCAATCTTGACAATTTTTATGATATGTGGACTTCAACTTCCAGAACTGAAGTCCACACATCTTAAGGTTGTCAAGGTTAAGAAACACTGTTCAAGAGTCTTTACTAGATTTTACAGCATACATTCCTTGTGCATGTACAATTAATTTTACCTTTGAAGTCTGAAGAGAAAAACTCCAGAGATGACTCCATTTTGTCAAAATCAGCAATCTCGTGGTTTACAGTGGTACCCTGGTACTCAACTGCTTTGAAACTCATTGAATTTGGTACTCAACACATTCTGACATAAAATTTTTGTCTCAGTACTCATTGTTTGTTGGTACTCAATGAATAAGCTAGAATTTGTCAGTGTCAACTGGCTTTTGAACCAACTACATTATTCTTTAGGGGAAAATTTTTGGTATTCATTGCATTCCTGGAACCAATTAACAATGAGTACCCAAATACTACTATACAAAATTTATCAATATACAAGTGCCCCAAACATTTTCCTCTTCTACAAGGTATCTTACCTTCAACTGTAGGTAGAAATAATAATATAGCAACGCTTTTTGTTGAGAAAATTTGCACTGATTCTTCTGTGGTTTTAAGAAACTGCAGAAAAACCTAACTAAAAAAAAGAAAGCAATCCAAAGATAATTGTATATACGCTCCAAAATTTGACTCATCTTTATATGAAGATTGCGCTGCTGTAATTTTATAAAGATTGGGATATAAAAAATGTGTGTTTCTTTCTTTTTAAAAGAGAGGCCTATTTTTTATGTTAACCACAAATAAATCTAAACCAGGTGGTGAATTCATTTCCCACAGAATAGAAAGCCCATTCCAAAGACTTACCATGTGGTGTTTCTGATTGTGAGGAGAGGCGGTGATCTGTGGCATCCAGCCATGTGCCAAACTGAGTGTTACAACGCTCCTGCAATCGGTGTGAGATCCTGGGAAGCAGGGTATGAACCCATCCTGAATTCTCTGCTGTTGAACAACAACAACAACAACAAAATATGTTATTACTGTAACATAATAAATATCCAGTCTTATAGAAAATAGCAGTAGCAATAGCAGTTAGGTTTATATACTGCCCCATAGTACTTAACAGCACATTCTGGGTGCTTTACAATGAAGAAGCATTTTTTGCAAATTGCTCCTAACAATCTGGGTCATTTTACTGACCTCAGAAGGATGGAAAGCTGAGTCAATCATGAGCTGGTCAGGATTGAACTCTAGGGCTGTGGGCAGAGTTTGCCTGCAATACTGCATTCTAACCATGTGCCACCAGGGCTTGTAAAATACATTAGCAAGCTTTCTTTTATTTTTTTCTGATGTTTTTGTATCATAACCCTGGTTATCTCTTGTTTCTAAGTTATTTTATCTCAGACACATCAACATTCTTTAGCTGGAAAAGTTCCGCTGAGTTTTTATAGGGGCACAAATTGTTCAAATTGACATAGTCAGTATCAGAGGTCAGAAGCTGATGCAGATAGTAGTTCACAAGAGAAGAAGTGTTAATGTAGACTAACATCTGTGGGAAAAAAATAAAACTGGTTTGCCTATTAGAAATAAATGAGAGGCCCCATTTCACGTTTGAAACCATCAACCCTGGAAGGTAGACCAATCTAAGAAACCAATGCCATGTAGATCAGAGCTACTTTTTACCGGCAGTCCTTGACTTTTGAACACAATTGGGACCAGAATTTCCATGGTTAAGCAAGATGGTTGTTAAATGAGTCGCACTTAATGTCATAACTTTGCCACTGCTGTTAAGCAAAACATTGCAGTTATTAAGTGAATCAGGAGGTTGTTAAGTGAATCCTGCTTCTCCCATTGACTTTGCTTGCTGGAAAATGGCAGGGAAGGTTGCAAATGGTGGTCACTTGACCCTGAGAAGCTGCAATTATTGTAAATACATGTTAGTTGCCAAGTGCTTGAATTTTGTTCTTGTGACCATGGAGATGCTTATAAGTCAAGGATTATCTGTACTATAACAGCCATAGTACAAACTCGTGCAAGCCTGAATATGCTTCTCCTTCCCTTCTGTTATTTCTATATGAACTTGTTGTTGTTGTTGTTAATTGAGAAGTTGTGTCCGACCCATCGCGACCCAATGGACAATGTTCCTCCAGGTCTTCCTGTCCTCTACCATCTTCTGGAGTCCATTTAAGCTCACGCCTACTGCTTCAGTGACTCCATCCAGCCACCTCATTCTCTGTCGTCCCCTTCTTCTATTGCCCTCGATCTTTCCCAGCATTAGGCCCTTCTCCAGTGAGTCCTTCCTTCTCATTAGGTGACCAAAGTATTTGAGTTTCAACTCCGTGAACTAGAGACGGACTTTTCTGAGATATTTTCTCAAGTTAATTTCTTGGTCTGGGCTCAAACTCCTTTTATCTGACTTTGAAAGCAATTCTTCCTCTTGTCCTACATGCTATTCCCTCTGCCCTCGACAGAAACCGCTGTTCCATTCCAGAAAAAAACCCCTCTGAATGATAAATTATGGTCTGAGCTGTAAAGACGCTACATATTGAGTTCAAAATGTTTCAAATGCTAAATGTTTTGCACAACCTGAATGCACTTTGGGAGAAGATCATGAGATGGGAAAACTCAAGCAAAGGCAGAATTCTATGTAGCCAGAATTCTGAAAAATAACAATAGATGGGGTTAAGAAAAAAAGCTCAAAAAAAGTATGCAAGTTTATAGGGACACTACGAACATAGAAATTGTAAGATGATCATGTACAATAATGAGATGGATCAAGATCAGGCAATGGAGTGTTAGAAAGTTTTATTGATCAAAACACAATAAAATTTAGGAGCCTCATTTTTCTGAAGTGGAATAAAACAAATCTTAAATTTTAAGCTTGCAGGAGGTTTACACTGTGTTTGTGGTTGTGTCTGTGTCTATGTGTCTTTGTATCTGTATGCTTACTCCTCCTATCAGAAACCTAACCACAGCAAGTTTGATACATAAGCAAATATTCCTATCAAATCAGTGTTTTTCAAACTTGGGAATTGTAAGATATGGGGGAATTCTGGAAATTGCAGTCCACACGTCTTAAAGTTGTCAAGTTTGAAAAACACTGTTGTAAATAAATCTCATTTCTGTTGTAAAACTGCTCTAGTAGAAAGAAGATTCATTTAGTATAGAGATAGGCAAAACACAGCACTGAACTAGCTATAATGCACCAACATAGATTTGTTCTCTCTCTCTCTCTCTCTCCCTCCCTTCACACTAACAATCTCTTAGATGAAGAGAAAACTCAGCGTAAGTTCTTAATTCTTTGTCTATATCCTTCTGCGTCCTTTTTTCCTTGTGTTTCATAAACTTTATTTAATATTATCTTAATACAAAATACAAATGAAATTAAAGACAGGAATAGGAAATAGGAAAATAGGGAAGGGAGACAAGGAGAAAGTGATTTGAGGAAAAGGAAAAAGGAAAAACAAGCAGTGGCTTCAAATTTTTTCCAGTGTTGTAAAAGACAAGACAGACTTTCTCTCTCAACTTTTTCCCCTTATTTAATTAGTAAGTACTAGCCATTTCTATAACAACAAGCTAATCTAATTGTTAAAACTCACAGTCAAAATTACATTTTTTTCTGTTTCTAGCATAAAGTCTAGAAGGGATCTCTAAGTAGAAACAAAGCTAGATACATTCTTTTCCTTAATTAAAACAACTAATTTTGTTATCTCTGTCAGTTCCATTCCTTTTTCCATCCATTCTTTCATAGTAGGAATTGACGTATCTTTCCATTTTGGCACATATAAAATTCTTACTGAAATTAACATAGATAATAACAAGGTTCAATTTTTTCCACGATGTTTATCTGATAGTGCTAAGAGGAAAACCAATAAAAGTCCAAATACAACATATTTTCACCCATCCTATTAGCATCTAACTATCGGGCTGGAGAAATCCTGCTGTAGATACTCAGGTGATGAGTCCAATAAACAATAAGACTGAATTTCATCTACTAGGCTTGAGGTTTCTAACTGGCTCTCTTCTTTGACAAGAGGAAAAATTGTTCACTCAGTATTAGCTTGCAAGCAATCTGAGATTCAGAGAGGGTGTTGGGGCAATTCTCACCATAACTAAATTAAATGCAAGTGTGACTCTAAGCAGGTGGCAGCTTTGTTTTGAAATGGAGGTTACTGTGAGATAGTTGAAAAGTGAAGGGTTAACACCAAAGGGAATTAAAGGACTGATTTCACTTACTGGAGTACATTTATTTCAACATCCATTAAGGGCACTATACTGACAGGGCCTGCAAACCTTTTAAACTGAGAAATTGTAGGTTCCGTGAATTCCAAGGAGTTGGCTTTGTCGTTTTGCTGATATAGAAATTTCAGGAAGCAATTGATTTGAAGAACCCTTTATCACTTCACTCTTAGTAGATAAAAAAGATACATATATCAGGGCTAAAACAGAAGCCCAAAGGCATGATAAAGAAAAAAGAAACATCTGAACAAAAGAACATTGTAACAGTCATGGATGAAGGCATACTAATTGGGAATGGAGCATCACGGGCTCCCTTTTTGGAAAGTTTCTAGGAAATTATAAGTGGGCCTTCACAACTCATGATTTCTGAGGTCCAGTAAAATGTACCATAAATTTGCCAGCTCCTCCTGGAATTGCATGAATAGGACATTTGTCAAATCTTTGTTGGGTTCCATTTAAAAGTTGCCCTAGCTCAACAGAAAGTTTTTCCATGACATCTTCTGTTGTGTATATCTCAATGAGTGGAGAAGATTTTGAGAATAGAACTAGAAAGATTCATCTATGGAATCTCACTGGGGGATCCTGAACCAGTCACTCTGTCACAACACAACCTGTCTCAAAGGACTCTACGGGAGAAAGCGCTATATTATGAAAGGCAGGATATAAATCTAACGAAGAAATAAAACCACACATACTCATTCATCACTTTCCCCAATATGAAAAAAAAAATTCTCTAGGAGACTGCAAGTTGGAGCAACTCTCCACTTGAACAGACATGGATTGCTATTACCACTTGTTGTAAGTTTGATAGGTAAAGGCTGGCAAACATTTGGGCTGCAATGTAAATTAAATGAGTATATTAAAAAAACATTGAAATACGTTTCTTATTAATCTGGCCTCCAAACTTTAAAATACCATAAAATGTTAATATATGTATATAATTTTAAAAACAAGTTTAGTGATAAAAGATAGATGCCACGTAAGAGGAGACGATCCATTTTTATTTTTGCCACAGGATCTATTTCTAACATCACATCAGTCACATACCTTTAGGAAGGAAATGGCAACACACATAGTTCTCCTCCCTTCTTCTATCTTTATAGCAAGCTAGGGAAGTTGAAAAAGAGAGAAAGAAGGACTAACTAAAAGTTCCAGGGAGTTTTTTGGCTGAATGGGGGATTTGACATAGTAGCCACTATTGTACCATTTGTATGTTTGTCTGAAATGGTGTAGAGCAGGGGTAGTCAACCTTGGCTCTTTTATGACTCATGGACTTCAATTCCCAGAATTCCTGAGCCAGCTGCTCAGGAATTCTGGGAATTGAAGTCCACGAGTCATAAAAGAGCCAAGGTTGACTACCCCTGGTGTAGAGTTTCCTGCTTGAGCAGAGGGTTGGACTAGAAGACCTCTGAAGGTCCCTTCCAATTCTGTATTTCTGTATCTGATATGAATATCACTTCACATCATATGGCCACAGCAGTTCATAGGACTGTATCACCTTTTGCGTTGGTTGTAATTGTGTTAGCAGAATGTAGAATCCTTGAGGAAGGACACAAATGCTCTTCACAGCCAAGTTCACACCTGGAGATGATCATGTACTCTAATTATATGTGCAGGTTCTCAGATTGCTTTTAAACATGGATGACGTAAAATTCTATGATACCGATACAAAAAAGATATAGAAATATAACATGCTAGGAACTGACTTTATGAAAATGGACTTGGTGTCTGTGTTTGTATGTGTGCATGCTCCAGGATTTATGACTTTCTGAAAATAAAAGCAAACAGAAATATATTGAAGCTGATGATGCTGAAGTATGATTATAGTTCATCAGATTTTCTGACATTTGAGCTATAAATTAAATACAGAGTACATTCTAATGTAAAGTCCGTGTCTACTTATTTAATCTAATCAAGTCTCAAATACTTGCTTTAGCAGGCTAATAGCCTCTTGAAGAAACGTGGGGCTGTTCCGCATTTCATTTACATGATGGATAGGTTGGGAAGATGAATTAAATAGGAGATCAGTACCTTGGGACAAGGAAATTGTGGCTTTTGTAGTCTGTATCCCTGATATTTTGCTATCATGATACTTTTTCCAAAAGTTCCCAGTGGTTTTCTAATCTGCTGGATCAAAATATGAGTCCTAACTAGGTTTTTCTAAGAATAAATAGAAAAATGCACATTGAAACTTACTAGCAAAATCTATAAATAACAGCTTATTCATCCATGTCCCACAGTGGCTCATATTCAGATACATTTGTCCTCATTGAGCATTGACATCAATTGCCCTATAAAGCAGACAGTCGTTAACACATCCCATAACACAAAATGTGGCCAGTTAAATATGCCTTATATGAAGAAGCTTCTTTATTCACATTGTTTTTAAATGTGCAGCCAAAGTTGCAATATGATAAAAAGTAACCCATCTATTTTTTATTTTGGGGGGAATTTATCAGAAATTGTACATTCCATTAAAATTCTGTCTTGATTCACTTAAGTGTAATTTTCTCCTCAGTAAAACTCTCCAAATATTTTAGCTTTGCATCATATGGGAAGTATTCAAACTACTTGCTCATTTTCATAATCTTTTCTTAGCTATAGGATGTCTTACTTTGAACACCAGGAGCAAAAATGAACTGGTAGAAGCCTTGCCAGATAGATCTGGAAATAGAAATAGGCCTCAAATAGATTCTGGAAAGATATTCTGTTTGATCAGCTTAGACTCCTCCATTTTTCACACTATGACCATTGCGATATCCCCATCCCCACCCCCATTCAGACACTTGCCAATGAGCTCATATATATGATGGTTGCAGTGTCTCTGGGGTCATGTGATTCCCTTTTGCCACCTTCTGACAAGCAAAGTCAATGGAGAAGCCAGATTCACTTAACAACCATGTCACTAACTTAACAACTGGACAGATTCATTAACAACTGTGACAAGAAAGGTTGTAAAATGGGGCAAAAGTCACTTAAGAACTGTCTTGTTTAGCAACAGAAATTTTGGGCTCACTTGCAGTCATAAATTGAGGGCTACCTGTATCTATTTTCTAAGTAAGCATGAGCATATCCTTAATCACTGGGAATGATATTAAACATAAATACTTCTGACAATGGGATCCATTTTTCCCTGCAGATGGGCTCCAGTATGAGTCCACAAGCTCGAAAGACTTAACCTCTGGTCCCTGTGACCAACCCAGATGAGATCCTGCAACATTATCCTGGGACATGTATATTTGCCTTTATTCATTAATCCTTCTGTATCATGATGCTTTTATGAATCATGATGGGCATGGATGGAAGTCTCAAACACTGTAAAAATATAGGCTCATGCTAATAAACTGTATCTTTAGCTAATGAGTGCAAAGGAATGTATTTCAATTCATAATAGGAATGTATTTCAATTCATAATAGGAATGCTGCTGGTTTGGGCAGGCTGCCTTTTGACTGAGTTAGTGATGATTTTATCTATAAATAAATAAATACATTTATGTTTCATGGCAGGTACTGTCTTTCATGGTTTTTGATCTGAATTTATCATATGTATTTGATTCACTTGCAATGAATTATCAGCTGGGCTTGGGTTATCTTTTTCCCCCTGCTGAAGCAAGGGGATACCAAGTTTCCATTTTTTTAAAAAAAAAAATAATCCCGATAAAAGGGTAAATTGAATTATTTTTCTGTCAGTACCATTTACATTTTAATGAGTTCTAAAATGGAAATGGAACAAGTTAAATGAAATCAATATATAGAGCACTATTTTTCATTTGAACAGGAATTATGCAAAATTTTATAGTTGTTCTTGACGAGCAACATTATTTGGCTTCAAAACAATATGTAGGGACCATAAATTTTCATAAGTATGCTAGGTCTATAAAAAGGACACCGGTTTTGGCAGCAGGATAGAAATGAATGAGATTTTTTTTCCTGCTAGTTTATTATTATTACAGATTATTGAATGCTACCAATGGTAAATAAATATTCAGGTTGCATGACTAAGAAAACCAACTCCACTGAAGTTTCTTCTGCTGCTGCAATACATAAATAGTTTTAACTCTGCCCCTCTCTTTTGAATATAAGTTATTAGAGCATTTATCTAAGGTAACAAGAAGTTGAAATTGTCCAATTACGAATTTTCACATTAATCACAAGCAAAAATCAAGCAGAATCTAATCAAACATAAAGCTGCATCTAGTTCATCGCTAACAAATAAGTAATCTATTTCAGGATTATTTCTAGTAATTGATGGTGGTTCCCCAAGGTTTCAGTCAGGCATCTTTCCCATCCAACATGCAAACTGTGCATGCCTACCTCTTGGCAATGAACCCTGGCATTACTGAATTTAGGTCACTTCTGTTCTGCTCACTTCATCCATTCCTCAATGCTCTAGAAGCCAAATGAAGCCAAATCATGATCATCTAGGTGTTGGTTATCACCTTTAAAATATCACCTTTAAAGCCATTTATGGCACAGGACCAGATTATCTGGGGAACTCTCTTGCCCCAATGGGATTGATTTGCCCCACTCACTCTGGCAGAAGAGGCCTTCTTTGAAGCTCGTTGGCCAAGGAATTTGGACTAGCAGGATCAAGGAGAAAAGCCTCCTCTGCTGTGGCTCCCAACCCTCCAGATCTTCTTGCTACTGGAGGTAGGATCTGCCTCCATCTTTCTGGCCTTCCAAAAGAACCATAAAACCTGGCTCTGCTGGTTGGCTTGGGGCCTCCTTAGAAATTCACTAAGCTGGAGGCAGTTGATTGTTAAGTGACAAAAGCCCACCTCTGTACTGCCCATGATCTTGGTTTTTAATCTTTATTTCATTGTTGTTAATTGTAATGTTTTGAATGCTTTTACATTTATGTTTTTATGCCATTATAAGCCACCTAGTCACTTTAGAAAGTAAGACAGGTGGTCTATAATGTAAACAAGCAAACAAATAAAATCTACAATCCTCAAAATAGTGAGAACATTTTCAAGTGGATGAACTTCTGGAAGAGAAGTAGAGGAAAGAGCTAGGAGGCAGGATGCACTAACAATAGGATGCAAATAGAAAATCAAATTGTTCAGCTGCTGGTACTTCAGAGTCCTTTTCTCCCCATTAGAACTGGAACTTCAGATACACTGAAGCTAAGCCAGCAACAAATACAATTAGCAATGTATGGTTGGACAGTAGATTCTGAACTAGCAGAAAGAGAGTGTAGAAGTCCCACAATGCCGTTTGCTTTTTCTCACTTGAAAAATAAGGATGTAGATGGTACTGGATCTCTGTCTTACCTCATTAAGCAATTCTTTTCAGATACACAAGGCATGGTCTGGACCAAATGTCCATGTAGTTCCTCAATGTAGGTAAAGTCTCCTATGAACTTACCTCAACTGCTGGTGAGTTCATGGGCATATCCGTGCCCATGGCATGATTTTTCTCTTGTCTTCTTCTAGAAGGTTTTTCTATTTCCCAGTCTGTCCTGCCCTAATGTCTTCCATTCAAGTACTAACTAGACCTGAATCTGCTGAATCTCAAACTTAGTCAAGGTTAACTATATGCTTTATCTTAGTGTACTTCAGTATTATTTATACGTTAAATTACAACCCATCCTGACTATTAGCTCTACTGGTTGGAGTTGATGAAAAATATACATTATGGAGAAAATCAGGTTGGAAAAGTTAAGTCTAAGTCAACATAATCCTTTCAGCAGAGTTGAATCAGATATCATACTTGTGGTAATCCCATGTGCAGAACATGGTAGTTGCCAAATGAGCAA
>NW_015386424.1:1634661-1652271 GCF_001527695.2 Protobothrops mucrosquamatus
AACATATTTAAAACCAGAACATATATACAATCCCCCCCTTAAAACCGAATTAAACCGAATTTTAATGTTGCGTCTTCCGAATATTTAAAACCCAATGTAAAATCCACCCTAGGTCAGGTCCGCTTGCTGGAAGAGCCATGTCTTGAGGGCGCGACGGAAGGTAAGGAGATCCGGAATTATCCGGATCTCGGGGGGTAGTCCATTGCATATAACACTATGCAAATTCTAAAAGTGGTGTTAGAGACATCTTAACCTATAGGTTCTCAAAGCTTAAGAAAGGCTTCTGGTGAGATATGAGATCATTTAAGTGCAGACCACTAAGTATAAAATAAATGTCAACTTATTAGAGACTATGGATTTTTTTTCTTGTTTGCCCACGTTAATATGAAAGAAAGATAAGCTTTCTGCTCCTGTGTTCAGCGGATAAGGTAGAAAACATTCAAACTGATGCCTCTGCATGAGTTTTTCAGGTACTCCTTATGCATAAAAGAAAAGTCCCATTTGACATGACATATGGAGAAAGAAATAACTCTTAGAATTAAATCTCTCATGACAGACAACTGGCAAACCCTGAGCAAATGGAAATAAATACTTCTTTGAATCTGAAATCAAAATTTCTATTTACCTCTTGCCCTAAAATACCAGACACAATGTTTTTTAAAATTGTTATTCATTTCAAAAGTCAAGATAACATATAATCTTGTGGATATAGTATCCAAGTGTATATTTGGAAAAAGCCGTTGATAAATGGTCTTTACACAACAGGTCATGAAGGTTTCTGTTTGCCCAAACTTTTGAAAACAAAACAAAGTGATTTGTATGTTTTCCCTTTTAAAAAGTTCACACATGGTGTCATCTTTTTTTTGTCTTAAGCTGTCATTTTGAAAATATGGTGGTGTTTCAATTTAGTGGAGATATATTGAAAGAAAGAGGAACCATGCAAACAATTTTAATGTGTTTTTCAAGGTCTGCTGGTATTTGCTGCATTTGTTTTTTTAGCGAGAAGAGAAAATGAGATGGGAAACAAAAACCAGAACTGGGTGAATGGTTTACAAAATTAGTTTGAACTAACCTAAACTGAGTGATTTTATGGATCTTAAATCTCATTTTTCTTTTGGATTCTAGATCTTCCTCCTTGCTTTTGTTATCTTCTAGATTTGTTCCTTATAAAAGGTGAGATGGGGAAATTTCTAAATTTTCCAGAGGCATCAAACAGTAAGGTCCTGTTTCTCAGGTGATCACAGTGAATTGTACAAATTCCAATTGCTACTTGAATATGTCACTTTGGTATTGGAGAATATTCCTGAAAATACTGTGGACATCCAAGAAAATAAACAAATAACAGAATAACAAAGTTGGAAAGGACCTTGGAGGTCTTCTAATCCAATGTCCTGCTCAAGCAGAAAACCCTATACCAGGGGTAGGCAACCTTGGCTCTTTTATGACTCGTGGACTTCAACTCCCAGAATTCCTGAGCCAGCATGGCTCAGCTTGGAAACCTCTTCCTTTCCCCTCAGCATGGCTGGCTCAGGAATTCTGGGAGTTGAAGTCCATGAGTCATAAAACAGCCAAGGTTGCCTACCCCTGCCCTATACCATTTCAGACAAGACTATCATGGAACATTAACCAATCAACCCAGAGTTCTCACTCAAGGAACAATGACCATATTCTACTTCAGACAGATTATGCAGACTAGCTCTCTGGAGAAAGCTGCCATAGTGGGAAAGATGGAAGGAGAGAAGAGTTTGATCAACAACTGGATGGATGGACTTAGATATAGGGGCAATGGGTTGATCATTGAAAGATATGAAAGATCAGGTTACGGACAGATTGGCATTGAAAAAAATCTATCTATGTGGATGCCATGAATTGAAAATAACTTGATGGCAGATAAAGAATCTCTCTTTCTCTCTTTCCTCTCTATATTTACAATAAATTGATCATAACAAGGATAATTATGTATATGCTGCCCAAATCCCAGTGATTCTGTAAAACCAAGTGTGGGATAAATTCCAACAATGAAGCAATTTAGGGGAAATCTCAAACAGAAAAGGTCAAATTGTGAAATGAACTAAAACAATGATGGCGAACCTTTTAGAGACTGAGTGCCCAAACTGTAACCCCAAACCCACTTATGCATTGTCGGGTGCCGGGTGGGTGCGGCCCATTGGCTGCGTGTGGCCCATTGGCTGGGTGTGGCCTATTGGCTGGGCGTGGCTAGGTGGTAACGGCAGACTGGATGGGACTAAAAAGTTCAATCAATCAATTCCAACTTTGCAAGATCTTTTTTTTTCCCGTGAGAAGTTTAAATTGACTCATTGATTGAACCTTTTTTTTTTTTTTGCACACTGCGGCGGAGGCCTAAAACAAAAAGGTTTTATAAAACCCAGCTGAAGGCCTAGGACTGGGGCGACAGCGCATGTGCCCACAGAGAGGGCTCTGAGTGCCGCCTCTGGCACCCGTGCCATAGGTTCGCCACCACTGAACTAAAATAATGTTTCAGCTCTTTTGTTTTCTGTCAAAAGTCATTCAGGATTTCCCCCTTTTCTTCTTTCAAAACAAACAAGCAAACAGATGTTTCCCCATGTCCTTTGTTGGAATGTCATTTTACATTTATATGGGATGTGGCTAATAATAAAGGATTTTTTTTTGCAATTTACAAATAATGAATCATTTGTGTTTTAAAAAATTAAATTATGCTGCTTTGAGAGCCAGTTTAGTGTAGTGGTTAAGGCATCAGACTAGAAACCAGGAGACCGTGAGTTCTAGTTTTTGTCTGAAATGGTACAGGATTTCCTGCTTTTGCAGGGGGTTGGGCTAGAAGACCTCCAAGGTCCCTTCCAACTCTGTTATTTTGTTATTTAGTTTTGCCTTAGGCACAAAGCCAGCTGACTGATTTTGAGCCAATCACTTTCTCTCATCCCTAGGAAGGAAACAATGGTAAACCACTTCTGGAAAACCTTGCTAGGAAGACTGCAGGGACTTATCCAAGCAGTCCTTGAACACATTTGCAAGAGAGAGAAAAAGAGATGCTCTTTAATTCCAACTTTGTTCTTTTGTTTCTTCCAGCACTACAATTTTAGCAAAGGCTTGATTTCTGGGAATGGACAGGTGAGCTGCTAAAAGATAATAAGGCTATTAGTGTTGAAGACTGCAGAGAAAATGAAATGGCTTCTCCAGGGACAACTATTCTAGAGGGTTGAGTGCAAAACTGCTCACTACAGATACACCCACCTACCCCAATTCTACAATTCTAGATAGATTTGCTCAGGAGAGCAAATCTATCTAGAATCAGGCGTGATTTCAGGGAATTATTGCAGATATATTTCTTCCCTTGTATTTTTAAAAAGCAATACAGTACTGCAATACAACAGATAGAAAAACATTTAAAATAGAATTTTCGTTAGTCTTCACTATGCAGAAGCAGAATAGAATTGGGCCTATTAACAGAAATACAGTGCAAGGTCCAAGAGTTGTAACATGCTCATGTGAGGAAGAACAACAGGACAAACTTCTCGGTCATGATGGTTGTAAAGCAGATCAGTCACACGGCTGATCTGATTTTATGACTTTTTTGCAGCAGACCTTAAGTGAGTTGTAACTTGAGGACTGCTTGAGATGATGAAGAAGAAAATAAATGTTAGTTCAAGAAGTAGCATGAAGAATACAGTTGGAAATAGAACTCTTAAGGATGAATTAAATCTGTAACAGGATTATCTCTATTCATTAATTTATATATTTGATTTATAGCCAAATTCCTTCAGGAATGCCAATTAGCTTGTCACCCAAACCTGATGGTGTGAGCTGAGAGAAAGGGATTGTCCCAAATTTACCTAGGCATCTTTTATGCTTAAGGTGGGACTAGAACTCACAGTCTCCTGGTTTCTAGTCTGGTGCTTTAACCACTAAACCAAACTGGCTCTCTTTAGCGGAGAACTTGCGCTGGTTTTAGAACTACTAAAAGTAAGCCTTCCACAAATATGAGATTCCAAACTGAATTTTGACTAAGGATATTTCCGTGTAGGATCAGCTCTAAATCCCAGTGAAATCAAGAGCAGGACCATTGTTTTCAAATTCTGCATCAGGTTATCAGAAACTGGATAAATCTTGCAGGTCTCCAGAGATTGTGAACAATTTACTTTCCCACTAATGAGAATTCTTGCCTTCCAACTTCCTAATTATAAACTTTAATGTCCTCTAGGAAATGTTAGAAGGTATTTCCCCTTCTCCGGCTCTTAGTCACTGCAGCAACATGCAGATATGGGAGGTGGGGGTGGTGGAGGTTATAGGAAAAGCAACTAGTTGCAAAGTATCTGCTAAACATCCAATTCTCCAAAGCGCCTGAAGGCAGGACAAGAAGCAACGGGTGGAAACTAAGCAAGGAGAGAAGCAACCTAGAACTAAAGAGAAACTTCCTGACAGTGAGAACAATTAACCAGTGGAACAACCTGCCTCCAGAAGGGGTGAATGCTCCAACACTGGAAATTTTTAAGAAGAGACAGGACAGCCATTTGTCCGAAATGGTATAGGGTTTCCTGCCTGAGCAGGGGGTTGGACTAGATGACCTCCAAGGTCCCTTCCAACTTTACTATTATTATTATTATGATTATGATTATTATTATTATTATTATTATTATTATTATGATTATGATTATGATTATGATTATTATTATTATTATTATTATATTGGAGAAAGGATGGCTTGGTGGAGGGAAGTTCTTTTTGGATTTTGGTGCAACCAAATAAGGAAATGTACAGGACACAAAGTAAAAATGTCAGTGGAGAGCGCACTTGCAACTTATTTTACTTCATTTTTTCTATAAACAGAGGTATAGAAACATTTTTAGTTTATTTGACCAGAGAATTGTAGAGTCTGTTGAGAAAAATGCCCAGCAAACGTTCTTTGTTCTCTGTTCTAAAATAAATTTTTTAAAAATCAACTGGGTGCTTGCTTCGGTCAATTGAAGTTTTAAAAACCAACTTCCACCTTTAAATGAGCTTTTGAAAACCATGATTTTAGGGATGTCATTTATTTTATTAAATTGCATCCTTTTGTATTAAATTCATCTGTCATTCAGTCTATTTTTGTAATGAAAGGAGAATGTGTACATTCTAAAAGATAAATAAATGGTTAGAATAAAAGAGGAAAAATCTTATGTTTCACAGATGTCCACAAATTAATAGAAAATAAAAACCTTAAAGGTCACAATGCATAATTCAAGAAACCCAAATCCTACATGGAGAAAGCTTCTAAGTGTCAGTAAAAAAAAATATATGCACATTGAATTTGGGAAATGATTCAGCATCCATAGTCTAACCACTATTTTTTAAATCTGGGCAACTTTCAAAGGTGTGGACTTCAGTTTCAGAATTCTCCAGCCAGCAAGTTTGAAGTTACTACACTAGACTTGTGTGTGTATGTGTGTGTGTGTAGTGAAAACAGAACAAAAGCAAAAAGAGATAGAGATGATTCACAGAGCAGAAGCTGGGTTAAGATTCCAGCTGGATTTACCAATAGAGTCTCATACTGGTAGGGCAATGATAGGAAGGGGAAAAGAAATATGAGGGAGGGAGGGAGGGAGGGAGGGAGGGAAGGAAGGAAGGAAGGAAGGAAGGAAGGAAGGAAGGAAGGAAGGAAGGAAGGAAGGAAGGAAGGAAGGAAGGAAGGAAGAAAAAAGTGAAGGAAGGAAGGTTGGTTTTAAAAAATCCTTATACTGCCAGTCCTTGACTATTTCGGCTACAAGATCTGTGCCTTTCTTGTTACTTGTGAAGTAGACTAAGACATTGTCATAGCAACTCAACACATGCAAAGTTGAAAAGTTAGAATCCCTTCTGCTCTTGAGACAGTTCAACTCCATTGAAAAGCTAACTTGTAGTAGAAGGAAAGACGCAAGGTAGAGAATTGAAGTGTATAATAATTAATATATTTAGAAAGCAACAGCAGTACAGAATAAAATATTAATTTCACCAAAAATAGAAGACAAACTAAGTCTGAAAGTGGATGGGTTTTCAATGAAGTGAAAGGATTTTCCCTCCTCTCTGCAGTCAGCAAATAGAGGGGAAAACAAGGATTTAATTTATGAATTAATTATGAATTAAATAATTTATTAGTGCCATCTAAAACTAAAGATTATTTGTATTTGTAGTTTTCAATATTTCTAAAAACAATGCTAATTACCCTAAATGTTGGTTGGTTGGTTGGTTGGTTGGTTGGTTGGTTGATTGGATGGATGGATAGCAATAGCACTTAGATTTATATACCTTTTCATGATGCTTTACAACCATCTCTAAGCAGTTTACAAAGTCAGCATATTATCCCCAACAATCTGGGTCCTCATTTTACCAACCTCTGAAGGATGGAAGACTGAGTCAACCCTGTCAGCATTAAACTCCAGGCTGTGGGCAGAATTAGTCTGATATACTGCATTGTAACCACTGCGCCACCACGGCTAAGGAGAAGTCTACATGAAAGCTGATGCGAATGTGACAGTTCTATGCAAACAGAAAATTAAAGGGTGCATAGCAAGTATAACTATTTATCCATTAAAATATGTAAAATTAAGCCAGATATTTCCAGCTGCTCGGCAACTAAATATAGCTGCAGATTTAGCAACAGCATCTCTCCACTATGGATGGGGACAGCCATAAATCTAGCCCATTTTGGTTTCTGAGATGAAAAAGAAAAAGGAAACGTGCATTTAAATTGTATACAGTTCTTTCCTTAAAACTTCGTAAAACTTCAAGCTGAGAAATACAGTGCAATATTTGGAGAAATGTACCTCAAAATGATAATTTCGCTTCAAAACAAGTGGGGAAATATAATTTACATTCATTTCCTTGCAAATACAACCAAATGACATTTATTTATTTGTTTGTTTCTATTATTGTAAGAAATAATTCAAGATGGCGATTGACCCAAAGTCACCCAGCTAGCTTTGATGCCTAGGACAGGACTAGAATTCATGGGCTCCTAGTAATTGACCCAAACTCACCCAGTTAGCTTTCATGCCTAGGGCAGGTCTAGAAATCACTGTCTCTTAGTTTCTATGCTGGTGTCTTACTCGTTAGACCAAACTGGATCTGATATGACATATCACACATATCTAGGTGTTAACTATACCTAAATTGGAAAAATCTGGACTAAAAAAAAGAGGTTAAATTTTTAGATAGACTGAGAGATTGGAAACAAAATCAGTTGCCCCAATGAAGGGAAGCTCTATTGGATATTTCCCAGAATATATAGCTTTGCTAGTATTTTGAAAGTTGATTCTTAGGATGATGAGACATTAATCTGTCTGATATCAGCCATGATGGAAATTCTTCTTTTTTTTGACGATCATGCAATTTGGTGAGTTAACTTTTTGGAGTAGAAAATTCTACAGCAGGGATCTTCAATCTTGGCCCTTTTATGACTTGTGGACTTCAATTCCCAGAATTCCTCAGCCAGTGTGCCTGGTTGAGGAATTCTGGGAGTTAAAGTCCACAAGTCATAAAAAGGCCATGTTTGAAGACCCCTGTCCTACAGTTATTCCTTGACTTACAGCCATTCATTTTGAGACTGTTCAAAGTCACAGCCGTTTTCTGAAAAAAGTACAGGCTATCCTCGACTTACAACCTTTCATTTAGTGACTGTTTAAAGTTATAACAGCACTGAAAAAAGTGACATCACCATTTTTCATACCTACGACTATGTCACATGATCGAAATTCGGATGCTTGGCATCTGGCATGTATTTATGATGGTAGCAGTGTCCCAGGGTCATGTGATCACCATTTTTGATCTTCTGACAAGCAAAGTCAATGGAGAAGCTAGATTCACTTTACAACCACGTTACTCACTTAACAACTGCAGTAATTTACTTAACAGCCATTGCAGGAAAGCTAGTAAAATGGGGAAAAACTCACTTAACAACTGTCTCAGCAACATAAATTTTGGGCTCAATTGTGCAGGGCTGTGGAGTCGGTAGATAAATGTTCCGACTCCGACTCCTCAGTTTTTTGTACTTCCGACTCCAACTCCGACTCCAGGTACCCAAATTTTCCTCCGACTCCGACTCCTCGACTCCGACTCCACAGCACTGCAATTATGGTTGTAAGTCAAGGACTACCTAAAAATCATGACTGGTCCTGATACTTATAAATGATGCAGCATCCCCAAAATTCAGGGACTTGGCAACTGGGATGAATTTGCAAAAGTTGTACCATGCTGGGGACACCTTCAATAAGAAAACTCTGTGGGGGAAGCTAGATTCGCTTAACAACAATGTGACTCACTTAACAACTGCAGTCATTCGCTTAACAACCATGGCAAAAGGAGTCATAAATTGGGCACTACTCACTTAATAAACTACTTGCTTAGCAATAGAAATTATTGTCCTAATTATGGTCATAAGCTGAGGACTGCTTTTAGAGCAGGGGTATCAAACTGCTGGCCTGAGAGCCGGAGGCGTCTTGCCGAAACCGCACTCACCCCATTGCCGGCAATGTAAAAAAAGTCATGATACATCGCAACACGTCACGTGACATGAGTTTGACACCCCTGTTTTAGAAGGACTGCTGAAGCATCCTAGTTCACCATCTTTGTGATACAGCTCCGTCCTGAAGCATGTCACTGCATCATATTTAAAGGTGTTTGATTTATAATTATAGTAAATCTAACTGCATTCTTTTAATGGGGGAAGTCAGAAATGGAATGTGCATGAGTGCTAGACCAATAAAAAAGGAACATATAGAACCACAGTGATTGTGATCACACTAAGACCAGATGCTGGAAACAACTCCGTTTTTCCACAACCACTGATTGTTATAGGAAAAATATGATTTCCCTCATCTTGCAAATCAGAATAATCATGTCTTCCCTCTTCAAAGCCTGCTTTCATTAGGCAGCATCTCAGGGGGCAGACTATATATTCACCAGGCTCATCTTAGGTAGTTTTATGAAATACTTCCTTTGGAATAAGAAAACCGTGACACAGAATGGCCTAGGAAATGTAAGTCATTATCAGTTGCTGCTTCGTCTTTTTAGCATCACAGCAATTTATTCAGCACAGGCTGTTTTTAATTTAATGGAAGGGGCCATCTGAATATGTACAGCAATTTGCAGACTGGCAAAATAACATTGCTTTATTCACTACTCTTCAATGGAAGGGGGGGACAACTTTGATAAGGGAAAGAAGTGACTGAAAGGCCTGTCTTTTGTTACAGAAAGAGTGGCATGACTCTTAACTAGTCCCATATTGCTAATTCATACAATCTCACATTCACACATACTGCTGTCCTGATTGACCAAATTTGGCGCAACTAAAATATCTGAAACCATAAATACTCCAATTTCTTTTTTTAAAATATTATTTATTTCAATTTCTACCTCATTTTTTAAACCTCACCTTTATTTACTAGAAGCTGAAGTGAATAGCATTTCTCTTCCCCACAACAAATGTGTGATATTTGACTTGCCTAAAGTTACTCTACAGTCTTGAATCTGTGATTCCCATGACCTAGTCTGATCACCTTAGCCTAGTTAAGGTACTGGCCTAGAAACCAGGAGACTGAAAGTTCTAGTCCTGCCTTAGGCATGAAAGCTGGCTGGGTGACTTTGGGTTAGTCTCTCTCTCTCTCTCTACAATGACCTCACCATGGCTGTTAGCCTTCCCAGGTAGACCAAATAAGAATGACCAAATGAGCTAATTATACTTTATTATAAAGCTACATTAAAAGAATCTTGCAGGTCTGAAAGTTCAAATACCCTGCCATCTCTTTCACCTGTCTGATAAATTAGGGACGAGTCTTTCTGAATTTCTCTCTCTCTGCCTGTGATGCAGCTGTAGGCTATGCTAGCTCTTACCAGATTGTTTCCTACACAGCATCTTTTGCCACATCTCTCAAGGTGATTCCACATACCATTAAAATGATTTATAATGGCTTCTCATTAGTTCTTACAAATGCTCTCAGTCACCCTCTGAAAGTCTTCTTCAAGCGTCCATGGTAAGGTCTCAGGAGAAGATTGAGTCTTCATTGGTGGTGGTGCTGATTGAATGACTCTACCAGCTTTAGAATCCCTGCCCATGGAGGCAAGCCTGTGCTTACTTCATTGTTAATTTATTCTCTGCCTGACTACATTAACACAATAATACCTTATAGGCTGCAGCAAAGCTTTTACATAACTTGTCAATGATTTATATATTCTATTATAATCAATATATATGTATATGTTTATCTATTTATGTGTACTATTTATATCCTTTTCATTCAACATCCATGCACTCAAGGTTGTATACATAGCGTTTCCCCCTCCTATTTATTCCTACAATAGTTTTTATTAGTTTAAAATATTTTAATCTGCTGTTTTACTATTTTAATATATTTTAATTATTTTTTCTATTTTATAACTTATTAGTTGCCCTCAGTCACCTTATAGGGAAATGGATGACATAACAATAAGTAAGTAGTAAGTAAGAAGTAAGTAAGCAAAGAAAGAAAGAAAGAAAGAAAGAAAGAAAGAAAGAAAGAAAGAAAGAAAGAAAGAAAGAAAGAAAGAAAGAAAGAAAGAAAGAAAGAAAGAAATTTTTATTGGGTTGACTGGGGTAAAATTTTTGAATGCCAAAAATAAATTTTGACGGACTTCAGTGGCAATGTTCTTATTCTCAATCAGATAAAGCAAACACTATTGGCTGTACTGGTTCTGTGCATGTTGTGTATACTACTAGCTGGGTATCCGTTTGTGTGTTCTACACCATCTTGCAAAAACTCTATTTTGAAGAATAAAAAACTTTTAAAATTAAATGATAAACAAAACATCATTGATAGAAATAAGAACACATTGGAAGAGACAAAATTTGTCCTTTATTTCTGGCAATTCAACTCTTGTTCTATAGTGTTAATCTCATTTTAGATTCAGTCCTTAATCTCTTACTAGACAAATTACTGATCTATATGTGATGGCCTTCCTTCCTTCCTTCCTTCCTTCCTTCCTTCCTTCCTTCCTTCCTTCCTTCCTTCCTTTCTCTAGCAACTGCCTGGACAAATTATTAACGTTTTCTTAGCAAGATTGGCCCAAAGTCACCTAGCTGCTTTCAGTCTAAAGTGAAAATAGAATTCACAGCCTCCCAGTTTCTATCCTGCTACATTAAGTACTAGATCAAACTCGCTCTCAGATGTTGACCTAGATCTTTCCGAATTCCTAGACATGATGGCCAAAAGCCTGGTATTTTATGATTTACCATTCCTAAAGGGTGAAGGAAAGGATAAATAACTTTCCTGTTTTTGGTTTTCATTGATCCCTTTTTTTAAAATTCAGAATCTCTCTCTTAAAATATTCAAATAAATTGAAGACTTGTCACTGCCTTACTGCAGCTTCTTCAAATGCCAAAACATCTGGATGTTACAGAATGAACTATTAGAGAAAATTAAAAGTTGTGTGACTATTTCAGTCTTATATTTCCTGGGTAACATCTTTCTCCCAACTAAAAAGAACAAAACATAATTTGTGACCTTTCAAAAGATTTACACAACATATGTTGTACAAGTCACTAGGTAATTGTTGTTATGCTGATGATTAACATGATATTGACATTTTCAACAAGCTGATACAAAACAAAGCTTAATTGCCATTTCCTTATTAGAAGGAGTGTAACAGTTCTTTTGAAGATGTGAAAATAATAAATCAAGAGTGTGAGTTTTACAGGATGATTATGCTTTACCATATTAAATATGATTCCTAGTCATTAATTTATTATCCCCAGGAGACAAAAGATAACTTTGTGTGTTTTATCTCTATTCTTCTTTGTGTATGTAGAAATGGGATTTGATAATGGAGGATATATAGTGATAGGCAAGTCTATTTCTTAGCTGGAAAAACTGGAGGAAAATGAGTAGAGTCAGAATTCAGTTCAAACATGCATCTATTTTCTACTTCTCTACAAGAAGCTTCTATATTAACAGACTTTCATCAAAATGAATGAAAATGGGTTAGAAACAAATGCAGAATTTCTTTATATGGCACTAATTCTATGTAATTTTTATGTTTTGTTTGCAGGCCAATTTTCAAAGTGACTCTCAACAACCTATTTGTAGGAGCATAAAAAGAAAGAACCAGTAAAATATTGTAAAACTATCTACTTTGAGATGACTGATTAGCACTGATGATGTCACCTGGTTTGGGTAATGAAATGTCTTTAAGAAAACAACCAAGCTCAGAGAACGCCAGGACCATTCAGTTCAACCTTGAGCTACAAATATTCTCTTTAATTGGTACAATCTACTTTCCTACATATTAATATTTTAGCATGCACCTATTGCCATAAAATATTTTTATATTAGAAAATCTTTAAACAAATAAGTACAAATCATGAAGGGAATATGATAAGGAGTTGATATCTTGTAGCTTGTTCTCCAGTAATATTTCTTGAAATTGGTTTAAACCAATTTCCAAATGACCAAAAACTGTGATCTGACTTTAACTGGACACTCTTTAGAAATGAATCTGTGATACTGATAGTTGGTTATATGTCAGTGAAATAAATCTCCATATTTTCTATTGATATTGACCATCTCCAAGTCTCATCTTCTCTGAAGTAAATCTGCCTTATCTTGTAAAATCCTGCTAAGAATCCATCTCCAAGAGATGGATCAGGACCTTCTCAACTGTTCTTTCTGTGAAGTAGTTTGTCTCCCCATAAAACAGTCACCCCCTCCCTAATGAGTTTCAAAAAGATATTTTAAGATTTGGTTCTGGAAAAAGTTTGGGGAAAAACTGGGTTTTCTTTTACAATCTACTTCTCTTATTAGCTCTATTATAATATATTTAAGTACCACCATTTCGATGTCTTGGCCTCTATTCCTGCCACTTGGAGTTATGGTAGGGTAGAGTGGCATAGAAATACTAATACAAATGAATAAATTTAGTGATTGTTTTAAGAGCAGCTAAAAAAAGAAGAAGAAGAAGAAGAATATTTCAGAGTAATTTAAGGAGAGCCAGTTTGGTGTGGTGATTAAAGTGCTGGCTTAGAAACCAGGAGACTGTGAGTTCTAGACCTTCTCAGACATGAAAACTGACTGGATAATTTTGGGCCAGTCACTCAGTCTCAGTCAGCCCAGCTCACTTCATAGGGTTGTCACTGAAGGGAAAATAGGAGGAAAGAATATTAGATATCTTTGCTACCTTCCATGACATATGAAAAAAAGATGGGAGATAATATTGATAATAGATAGATGGATAGATTCTAACAACGAGAACAATTAATCAGTGGAACAGGTGCTTCATCACTGGAGGTTTTAAGAAAAGACAGGACAGACACCTGTCTGAAATGATATATACTTGAGGTAGGGGTTAAACTAGAAGACCGCCAAGGTCCCTTCCAACTCTATTCTGATTGATAAAGGACAGACAGAATATAGATAGACATGCATCTTGTAATATTTATCATGTTTTTATCTAATGGGTCCACTTCACTCTAAAATAGTTTCAATATTGTCCCTCCCCAAAATTGTCTTAGAAGAATCTGTAGCCGCTTCTTTGAGAAGAATATTATTTACATCTAGAAGATCTGGAAGGAAGGGGAGAAACCATAGTTTGTTATTGTCAAATGGCATTAATTCCCCTTTAAAGCTCTCTTGTTTTGCTTAAGGCAACTTAAGTACCATGTATAAATGTATATTAAAAATGACAATTTCTCCAGCAAGGAGATAGGTGACCATGTTCTTTTGTTATACGGTACATACTGTGGGAGAAAAAGAGAATTAAAAAGGCAGCAGTTTTACATTGCGCATGTTATATAAAGGCTATCCCTCACCCCCTGTTCGGCTTTGTGAAAGCTCAACAATCCCAGTGATGTATGCAAAAAGATTTTCAAAGAGAAAAAAATAGGACTTCAGATAAAACTAAATTAACTTCATGACAATAAATATGTTTCCACCAGTTACTAGCTCATAGATGGGGTCTTAAAAAAAGACCTCATTTTTTTAAACATACAAATTTATAGTGTGTAAACTCAGAAGCCTCCCCAGGCAAAGGGCATTGAAGCGATTCTCCAAAGTGATTGTACACATGTAACAATGCTTTATAATAACCTAGCAGTTCTATTGTAAGACTGAAAGGTACGGTATGCAGTGTTTGAGACTGGGTAGAATTCTTAAAAGTATGTTTCTTAGGTAATTCTTACAGCAATCGGAATATTGTTAAGCTGGCCATAATTTTCCACACTGGTTTATTATAGCATTTTCTTCCACTTTCCACCCACTGTAGATAGACAGTTATCTTAAACTACTCCAGTTAAGGATTATAGCAGAATAATTTCTCCATGGAGAGATTTCTATCCCACTATTCCAATGTACAACCATTTAAAATCATAATCATAAGATAAAACCCAAATCCTACAATTAAAGCAAGGTAAAGACCCTAGAGAAAAAATCCAGAAAAACAATATAGTTAAAAAAATAAAATAAAATGGGAACTCTCAACTCATTAGAACAAACAGAAAAATGGATACTCAGTGCAACTCTTAAGAAATTTGTCTTTTTTAGGGTCCTGAAAAATAATTATGCAGTCACCCATGAGATATAGCTGGAAGGGTACAGGAAGTGATCAACTTACAATCAGGTGTTTAGTGATTGTTACAATGGACCCAAAAATGCTGGATGAACTAGTTTTGAAATTCTGATACTGTCCCTGTGAGATCAAGTGACATTTTGGGCAACCAGTTCCAAACCAGCCATTTTCTATGCCCTCTAATCATGTGACCATGGTTTATGACATTTTTGCCAGAAACTGTGTTTATTTCCAGTTTCTGGCAAAACCTGACTCTTAGTGGATGATGGGTCACTTAACAACTAGAGTGTCCTCAGTGTTTGCTTAGTGTCTGCTGTGAATAAGATCATAAAAGTGGGACCAGGCATTTGGTGATCTGCTTTATGATGGTCATGACTTGCAGTCATAATTGCCAGGCTCAATTAGTCATAACTTGAGCATCACCTGTGTGATGGAAAGGGAAGGAAATGTCTTTAATAAGTTTATGTCTTAGTAGTCTTCAAGACAGAATGTGGAGTATCTTACAATTTTCAGCATTACACAGAACTTAATATCCCACCTTTTTAGTGGCCCTCAGAGGCATTGATTTCATTTGTCTGTCATTTAGAAAGGAAGGAGCAAACAAATAGGGAAATCTACAACTTAAAAAGTTTTTATGAATGAAGGTGAATATACATATCCCAGGGTATTGTTGCAGGATCCAATCTGGGTCAATCACTGGGACCAGAGTTTTGTCTTCTGAGCTTTCAGACTTGTGCTGGAACCCATCTTCAGGGAACCTCAGCAGAATGTGTGTTGTTCTCTGTGTGGTAGTTATAGTGCCTGTTGAATGTGGCTTTTTAGATGTTGATTGGGATATGTTGATGGCTAGCTTTTAAGTCATTGGCTATTGTTTGATTGTACTGCTCAGTTCTTGCCTTCTAAGTATTTGATAGGCTAGTGGTAAATCAGGACTCCTGTTAACTGATGAGGGGCCCATTTCCCAGGCTTCAATAACTTCACTCACTGTTTTTGTGCCTGCTCACCCAACAATCTTAGTAGCTGTAAAATTGATTGTGTGTCCTTTGTTCATTGCATTATGAGGCTACCAATGAGTTAGGGTCTCTTCCTCTGACCGCTTATCTGAGCCCCATTTTAAATAGCAGTAATCTTTATTAATGATCACAATTGGGACTGGCAACTCCATTGCTAAGCAACATGATCATTACGCAGCTCATGATGATGATGGACTTATAATCTTACTTCTGCCATGATCATTAAGCAAACCTTACTTAACTGCATGGTCTTTAAGTAAGACATCAGGTGACTTGTGATTTTACTATTATGGAGTGTCTATTTATTATCTTGATTTTAAAAACACACAAAATCAATAGAAAGCACAGTGATTGTAAACCAACAAGGGAAGAAAGGATGCCTTATAATCAGAATTGAACTATAATACCTGAAAGAAACAGAGGTTACAATCAAAACTGAGGGACTAAAACACAGATTCCCCAAAGGTTAGAGATAAGAATGCCTGTCAACAGAAATGGTGGTACCAATTTTGATCTACTCCCTAAGTCTGGGGGTATCAAATGCTGCTGCCCAGTTCATTCAATTGAAGAAATGATCTCCACAGTAGTTGAACAATCATTCAACTGAAGAAAAGATCTCCATGTCAACATTTCTGCGGACATTCAGTTGAGCATCACTTTCTCACCACGGATAATGGGATTTGTAATCCTCAGAGACTAGGGCTTGTAGTTAATAATCCACCTTTTTCCTTTTCCTGTTTCAGAGTTTGTTGTTTTGGGATTGAACAAATGAAGGCAACAACAAATGGATGGATACCATTGGGTGAGGGTTGGGTCTATTCACTTGGAATCAGCTCAGAACCACAATTACTCTTGGGATGGTTATATCAATCAGTGCAAACTCAAGGAAGCAAGATTCACACAGTGTGTCATTGATTAGGTTAATAATAATAATAATAATAATAATAATAATAATAATAATAATAATAATAATAATAATAATAATAATAATAATAAAGTTGGAAGGGACCTTGGAGATCATCAAGTCCAACCCCCTGCTCAGGCAGGTAACCTATACCATGGGTTTTGATGGCAAATGGAGATAAGGTTATAATATCTTGGAAACCAGGTCCTTATACCCAATTCTCATTTGCCAGTGAGTAACAGTGCATTAACAGAGGGATAGAATCAAGATTATGTGAAGTGTTAATACCACTTTACAATACCTTGGTAAGGCCATACTTGGAATACTGCATCCAGTTTTGGTCACCACAATGTAAAAAAGATGTTGAGACTCTAGAAAGAGTACAGAGAAGAGCAACAAAGGGGACTGGAGGCTAAAACATATAAGGAACGATTGCTGGAATTGGGTATGTCTAGTTTAATGAAGAGAAGGACGAGGGGGGACATGACAGCAGTGTTCCAATATCTCAGGGGCTGCCCCAAAGAAGAGGGAGTCAAGCTATTCTCCAAAGCTCCTGAAGGCAGGACAAGAAGCAACGGATGGAAACTAATCAAGGAGAGAAGCAACCTAGAACTAAGGAGAAATTTCCTGAGAGTTAGAGAACAATTAATCAGTGGAACAACCTGCTTCCAGAAGCTGTGAATGCTCCAACACTGGAAGTTTTTAAGAAGAGACTGGACAGCCATTTGTCTGAAATGGTATAGCGTTTCCTGCCTGAGCAGGGGGTTGGACTAGATGACCTCCTAGGTCCCTTCCAACTTTGTTGTTGTTGTTGTTGTTGTTATTATTATTATTATTATTATTATTATTATTATTATTATTATTATTATTATTAACATGCATTGAAGAATTTATGAACAGTTTGATCACCTTTCTCACGGAGTCTCTTATACATAACATTATTAATAATTTAATAATAATTTAATAATTTAATTTATATACCGCCCTTCTCCCGTAGGACTCAGGGCGGTGCACAGCATATTAAAACAGACAAACAAAATACATCAAAGAACAAAAAACCCCCATAAAACCAAATTAAAAGCCAAATATTCGAAGCTGTGTGTCAATTAAAATTTTCTTAAAATCATCCCTACCTAAAATCCTCCCTAG
>NW_015386424.1:1652710-1678403 GCF_001527695.2 Protobothrops mucrosquamatus
CCCCCACTCCTAACCCACCGAGACGCCGCAGCATGATACCGTGGTCTACAGTATCAAAAGCCGCTGAGAGGTCCAAAAGAACAAGGACAGAGGAATAGCCTCTGTCCCGGGCCCTCCAGAGATCATTGACCAACGCGACCAATGCCGTTTCCGTGCTGTGTCCCGGCCTGAAGCCCGACTGGTATGGGTCTAGATAGATATATAAGGGGAATGTTGGCTGGGGAATTTTGGGAGTTGAAGTCCACATATCGTAGGTTATTAAGGTTGAGGAACACTGATCTAATGGGTGAATTGATGCCTTAAGAGATAAGCTGAACTTTCCAACTTCTCCTTGTCTACCATGTTTTAAAAGCCTCCTTTTTATTTTCCATACTGAGAATTTTTTCCCCAGATTATTTCTACATCCCCACCTCAGCAATTGTGAGAAAGGCAGACATGAAGAAACAACAATCTTAACTGATTGGAATTGCAGAAATAAAAAGGTGCTTTAAATCTGGAAGAAATGAAACATGAGTTGATTTGCCTTATTAGGGCATTGTGAATAACGTAATTATATTATTCTCAACACTACTGAGAAAAGTGCCTTATTCCATGAAAAATGTTATGTTAATACTGTATTGTAGGCTGGAGATGGATGAGACTCTTTTTTAGGTCCTCACCCCAATTTGTAAGATTTTTTTCATAAACATGATAGAAAGCAATGAGTTAAAAAAAGGAATGGAGCAAAAAATAAAACTCATTTCTACCAATTTAGAATTTAGCCCCTTTGGCGTCCATCACTCTCCAAAGACTGAGAATAATCACATATATTCTGTTCATGGCAACGGAACCAAAAGTTCAATATTTAATTTCATTCAAGGGCATAAAGCTAAATTAAAACAGAATCCCCAAAATGATTTTGGTATTTTGAGTTTATCTACATGCTCTGATTTACTGGGCCTTTGATTTCAATAATAAAAAAAAGAATTAAAAAAATCATCTTGACACAACATGCAAAGAGAAAGAAGCGTGCGCATATAGCAATGGATAAAATGAGTATTCTGCCTTTGAGTTTTTCAGAGGGTTAAAACATCCTGCCTACCTCTCTTTTGCTCCTCGGTTCAAATGTAAACAAATATGAAGTAGATTGGGTATGTCTAGTTTAACGAAGAGAAGGAAGAGGGGGGATATGATAGCAGTGTTCCAATATCTCAGGGGTTGCCACAAAGAAGAGAGAGTCAAGCTATTCTCCAAAGTGCCTGAAGGCAGGACAAGAAGCAATGGATGGAAACTCCCTTCCAACATTATTGTTGTTGTTGTTGTTGTTGTTGTTGTTGTTGTTGTTGTTGTTGTTGTTATTATTATTATTATTATTATTATTATTATTAAGATTGCTCTGTGCTAGTAATACCAATACCTCTTGAATTAGAGCAGTATAAATGAGAATTTTATTTGGAATACAGGTAGTCCTCAACTGACAACAATTCATTTAGTGACTGTCCAAAGTTACAACAGCACTGAAAAAATGTGACTTATGACCATTTTTCACAACTATGACCTTTGCAGCATTCCCATGATCATGTGAACAAAATTCAGATGCTTGACAACTGGTTCATATTTATGACCATTGCTTTGCCCCAAGGTCATGTTGTCACCTTTTGTGACTTTCTCATAAGCAAAGTCAATGGGGAAGTCAGATTCACTTAACAACGGTGTTACTAAATTAACAACTGAACTGACTCACTTAACAACTGTTGCAAGAAAGGTCATTAAATGGGGCAAAACTCACTTAACAAGTGTCTCATTTAACAGCAGAAATTTTGGGCTCAGTTATGTTTGTAAGTCAAGGATTACCTGTATTATTTTTTACAAGAATTTACAGTATTTTCAGATACAAGATAGAATGACTTCTTCATCCCCAGGAAAGACAATTAGAATAACAGAGAGAGTAATACACCCTTTAAATTAAAATTTGATTACAATAACATAGAATCCAGGCCTTACTTCAGTTTGAACTCCAAATGTATTTTTGTATTAAATTTGTTAAAAGGAGCATATAGAACTACAGTAAGTTTACTTCAAGTGACTTTGATCGGCTTTCAACATCATAAAACAATAATATAAAATAATTTGAATGTTAAATTAAACATTAAAAATTAAAATATGCAAAGTTAACTTAAGGCACCCAGAATTGCCTTGTGACAAGATAGGCAGCCAATTCAATAAAGAAACAAAAAAAAGTAAATAAACTAAAAACTGGAAAAAAGGGACCAATATGTAAACATAAATTGATGGGGTTCTAACTTGGATAGTTCTAACTACCAATACATTTTTGGTGGGTGTCCATCATATTTCTCTTAAGTATAATATACTGAACTTTTATTCCTTATCTATATTAAACAGAAATATATCTGCATTATTATTCTATACTACACCATATATAAAATACTAAAATCTGCAGTGTGTTTTCTCAAACATTTTCTTCCGCTACAAAAAAATATTTTTGTTTTTCATTGTATTTTTCTTCACAGCCCAAATATCACCTCCTTTTTTTAAAAAAAAACCTTTATTGCAGGTACTGGCATAAAGATTCTGTAGCTGTGGATCTTCGGGGTTACCTATTTGCCCTTGCTGAAAGAAACTCTATCCCAGTAGCAGTGTAAGATGCCACACATCTGTATAGTGACTAGAGAGATATGACAAAGGATAAGAGAAATATCACATTTTGCACATCATCCATCTACAAGAATTATACTGAAATTATCTTGTCCTTTTCAAGCAAGTTGCAACAACCAATTCTATTTGATCAAACTGATGTAGGGGGGGGGGGGAAATCTCTCTTTCTGACTTCTTTTTTTTTTTGGCACCGCACTAATACAAACTGTGATTCAGACCATGTGCTTGCTTGTGCAATTTAGAAAGGCAATATTATGGCATCAAGTGCATGGCAGACCAATATGGCAAGTGAAAAAGCAGAAGTGCATATGGATGAGGGGGAATGCAATGATGGGGGGGAGGGGAGGGGAGGGGAGAAGAGCGAATGCTGTACAAATGAAAATTAATTGCATCCGAAACCTGAAGGAGAGAAACCTGTAAAAGAAAAATATCACATTGCAGCCAAGCCTGACCCTTTTCCTTGAAAACCATTTTTCCGATTTGTTCAGGTCATCAGCAGGATGGAAATGAGTCTCCACACAGCTTCTTCACACATCCGGATTTAATAGACTTTTTTCTAGTGATAAAGGAGCACTAATGAGTTCATTTTCAAGCTATTAAATTGGCTATAATAGCTAGTTCTTCTGATGATTGTGTAGAGACCTGCCTGTCACAATGGGTTTTCTCTTTGGCACTTAACCATTGGCTGTCCTTGGGCTGAGAGATGAATACATAATTTGAAAAGAAGGGGGGAAGAAAGGAGGAGGAGAAGAAAAGGATAAGGTGTACAGAGCAGGATACCTTAAGCTACAGCCAATGTTTTCCTTCCTTTTGTAGAATAAATTTGTTGCTCTGGATTTCTGCAGAAGTACAAAATGAGCTTATTGGAAATACCTTTCTACTTTAATATAAGCAATGATACCTCTACCCCCAATTCACAAAAGCAGAGATACCCAAAATATAATATTTTAACTATCAGACAGTTGGACTACGGATTTTCATCTCTTTCATCTGAAATACTTCAAGGCTTTTTCTCTTCTTCATGAGAGGAGCTTAATATTTTCTTTTTCTTTCTCCCTTTTTCCTCTCCTCTTGCCCGTTTTAAAAGTCTAAATTGAATGCTGAGTTCAAGATTGGAGTTTACTGGAAGCAATTTCTTCTTCTCCTCCCACCCTTTTTTTGGGGGGTGGCACAGCCATACAAATGAATGCAATTAGGGAATTACTAGGTGATTTTATGTCTGGTTTAAGTACACATCACTTGCATTATTTCTTCAATCTATCAGTCTCTTTAAAGGCAGGCAATTAAAGGCAATTCGGCTGGCTAGCATAAACCCTGCCCTTCTCATTACTTTGGTAAGGCTGCTTGGAACTTTTTTTAATAACACTGTCTATTTTCTCTCAAGCTGTGTGGTCTGGAGGCATGCAGCATGGTAAAAGAAAGAAGTGACTGCCATCCTTGGTAATTTATTTTAATAAGGCCTCTTTCCGCTAGAATTGCCACCACGAGCATAGGAAATAAAAATAAAATAAAAATAAAATCAGGTTGTCTATAGATTACCCATCTATTCAGAGAAAGAGCAGGCCAAGACCAGATTAAAACATTCCAAAGTTACAATGTTAGGTAACATAATTCAATTTAATTCTTGATTGACTTCATTAGGTTCCTGCAACTATATTTATCAGAGATTGCTTCTACATCTGAAGACAAATGTGACAGAACTTCCGAAAATGGGACACAAAGAAGCAACTGCTAAATGAGTGTCACATGACATTAGGCTTTGGAGAGACGGAGCAGGTATTGTTAGGAAAAAAGCTACACCAGATAACCATTGCACACCAATAGAATCAATAGTGATTCTGTGATTTGAGTGGAAACAAAAGAGTTGTGTATGCTATTGATTTATTTGTTATTAATTCATCCTAAAAGCAGTCTTTTAAAATGACTTTATGGTATTTCAAACTATATTGTTCTAAAGAAAGCTCATCAAAACAACAATTAACTAAAGTTATGGTGGGGAAAGGTAATTTAATAAAGTTGCTATGCTTTCCATTGTCAAAGCAACACCTTAAAAATATAGTACTATATTGCTTTTAAAATTGTAATTCTGCAGTTTGACACTGAAGATCTGCTTAAGATTCTAGATTTGTGTGTATGAGACAGAGGGAGAGAGAGGGAGGGACAGGGAGAAAGAGAGAGGTAGGGAGAAAGAAAGAGAGAGGGGGGGAATAAGAATCACAACTGGTTCCATTCCAAACTTTTCAAAAGTGTCTGAAAGTTCACTAAATCCTAAGATATTAGCATTTTACAGTTTGACACATTCAAACTGTGAACTTGTGTTACTGTGAATTTCATGCTCATTGAACTTCTTCTTTCAAGCTTAACTAATACTTTTTCACAGACAATCAACCTGCCTTCCTAATGACGTATCCCTACTTCAACTTAAAAACACTTTTAAAGAAAATCAGTGGATATTCTGATACCATTCAGTCATCTCAGTTCATTTTTAAGTAAACTGATTTGTGTTACCAGAACTTTTTCCCTCCCTGGCTAAATAGCCATCCTTAATCTGAAGCAGCTAATCTTAAATTCATAACAATGGAAGAGATTATCAAACCCACAGAGACTATCAATTATGTTCATTGTAAACTTTTAATCTGAATGTGAAAATAGGCAGCTAAAATTCAAATTAGTGGATTTTTCAAATGAGAGATCTTTAAAATTGTACCCCATGCAAAGTACATCGTAGAATTATTCATTCTAGTATTAATTAGTTTTTAATTGTTAGTTAGTTAGTTAGTTAGTTAGTTAGTTAGTTAGTGTTAAAACTGTAACGGATTCTTTTATGTTTTATACACCTTCTTTGTTCTATTGAGAATTTCAGGACAATACAGACACAGTTCTCTACATTCGTCCCTCTCTAAATAACAGCAGAAAGCTGGGTGAATAAAAAAATCCTTGCACAGCACGCTAAGGATAGCATCATAGTGGGGGTGGGAGTATATGCTGTCCCTATTTAGCAGAAAATATGCTTATTCTATGGTACATTCCATCTCAATTATTACAATAATTTTAACACAATACCATTCTTTAACAGAGGCTTGAGATTGCAGGTGGTGTAAAATGCAGCAGCTAGTCTGCTAACTGGTGCATAAGGCAGACATCAAATAATTCCTAGAACTGGACTAGTGGTTTTCTGGATGCAGTTTAAATTGTTGGTACTAATCTTGAAAGCCCTAAATGGCTTCAAAACTGACAGAGATTACCTTTCCCATTTAGAAGCTGTCTGGCTGAAGATCTGCAAATTCAGCCTTATCTCTCCCACCACATTTATCACCAGTGAGAAAGCAGCTTGGTCACTCTGCAAAATTGTATAGTACTATTAAGTTGGAAGAAGATACATACATAATCATCTTTTCACCCTAATGTGTTTCTGGATAGTCTTCTTTCTCAGACCAAGATATTGTAGTGGCATCTCCAAAATTTCAGAATCAGTGGATATATATTTGGAATTTTGAGAATATGTTTTGAGGATTAAAACATATACTGACAATGATGGGTGTCACCAATCATAAGTGACATCATTAACCAAAAACAAATCCAGAATCAAGTTGCAGCCACTCACTCATTTAGCTTGTAAGAATGCCTTTGAGGTCTTGTGGGCCATGGAGACATGCTTGAAAACTAAAGTGATGTTTGGTACCAATAGAGGTGAATATTTGCAGTCAGGGTTAAACTGTGGAGTCCTTAGTGCTCTCTGAGCTTGGCTGTTTGGTTGCAGATGTTTCATTACTCAACTAGGTAACATCTTCTGGAGATCATCTGGAGATCTTACCTAGCTGAGTAATGAAATGTCTTCCAAGAAAGCAACCAAACTCAGAGAGCAGAAAGGACTCCATAGTGATGAAATCTGTTGGAAACCTCATTGTGACTATCATATTGGAGATCGCCCCCCCCCAAAAAAGGATGAATGATTTCTTAACTAAGGGCAATTCATCTTACATGTCTTCAGTTTCACGATTATTAGCTATCTGGTCCAATTGTACCACTGGATAAGCTTGAATATCGTTATAAAAGTTACAACTCAATTTAAATATTTACTGCAACTTGAAATGAAAAGCAAATGTCTTAAAAATGAGTCTCTAAAGAAGTAGACATTTAATTTTTTAACAGCTACTACCTGCTTGAAAAAAGAGAGATTTTGATGACCATTTTTTTTTAACATAAACTTCCATAGATCTAGTCCATTTTATCAGATGAATGGAATCAATAAAAATATTTTACCAGAATAACAGAGTGGGAAGGGACCTTGAAGGTCTTCTAGTCCAGGGGTCTCCAACCTTGGCAACTTTAAGACTTGTGGACTTCAACTCCCAGAATTCCTCAGCCAGCCAAGCTGGCTGAGGAATTCTGGGAGTTGAAGTCCACAAGTCTTAAAGTTGCCAAGGTTGGGGACCTCTGTTCTAGTCCAACCCCCTGCTCAGGCAGGAAACCCTATACCATTTCAGACAAATGGATATCCAGTCTCTTCTTAAAAAATCTCCAGTAATGAAGCACTTGCAATTTCTGGAGGCAGGTTGTTCCATTGGTTAATTGTTCTAACTGTCAGGAAGTTTCTCCTTAGTTCTAGGTTGCTTCTCTCCTTGATTAGTTTCCATCCATTGTTTTTGTCCTGCCTTCAGGTTCTTTGGAGAATAGGTTGACTCCCTCTTCTTTGTGGCAGCCCCTCAAATATTGGACCACTGCTATCATATCTTCCTTAGTCCTTCTTTTCATTAAACTAGACCAGTGATGGCAACCCAAAACCCACTTATGCATCGTCGGGTGCCGGGTGGGTGTGGCCTATTGGGTGGGTGTGGCCCATTGGGTGGGCGGGGCTGCAGTGTTAACAGCAGACTGGGTGGGACTAAAAAGTTCAATCAATCAATTCCAACTTTGCAACATCTTTTTTTTTCCTGCAAGAAGTTGAAATTGACTGATTGATTGAACCTTTTTTTTTTTGTACACGGCGGCGGAGGCCTAAAGCGAAAAGATTTTATAAAACCCAGCTGAAGGCCTAGGACTGGGGCGACGGCGCGCGTGCCCACAGAGAAGGCTCTGAGTGCTGCCTCAGGCACCCGTGCAATAGCTTCGCCACCGCTGAACTAGACATACTAGACATTTTAAAGAAATTATCAAGCTTGGGGGGGAAAAGGCACAAATACTGAAGGATCACATGATCACCCTTTGTGACTTTCCCAGCCAGCTTCAGCCAAACAATGCCAATGGGGGAAACTGGATTGTCTTCATGATGATGTGACTCATATAAAAATGATCTTGCTTGGTAATAGAAATTCTGGTGCCAATTGTACTCATAAGTCAAGGACTACCTGTTTTGCACAGGATAGATGCTGTGCTTTGTTATAAACTGCATTCAGATTTGTGCCACTGCAGGGCCTGGCAAGAACTTCATAGTATCTTCTTTGTCCTTCCCCACAGGCCCAAAAGAAATCAAACAATAAAGGCCAACACAGTCTAGTGTATCAATCAAAATTCAAGGAAAATAAACTGGGGGAAAAAGGGCAGACTTCCCTAAGTCCTTGATTGGCTGGGTCAAATGAGACCAGGGACCTTAAGAGATATTGCTGTGTACAGGATAACTTGTCATTATTGTTGAAAGCTGACATGGGCCCATATCAGTGAAAAACATCGATACAATTGACATTAATTAATGCCTTTGGCAGGCATTCAATTCCCAGCTATTGTGCTATTTCTTAGTAAATCTTGCAGCCAATCAGATTGGGCATTGACTCTAAGCCAATTTATAATAACTGCTACCACAAAATTGCAAAAATAGAAGCCAAGCTAAAATTGCAAAGACCTCTGGCTGGCTGAAATGCTGAAAGAAAGGCCTCTTTTTCCCTGGTCCCTCCAGTCTGTTCAAATTACCGTGAAAAGAGTTAGTGTTTCTCTCCATTAATTTTTTCAGGTTGCTTCTTGCTTTGGCATTCTTGCCATTTCCTGGACATTTAGCACAATCTAAAGTCATCCATGAATAGAAAAATGTGGAAGAAATTGCAACCAAATATTTCCTGCATCAACAGTTGAGTGTTTTGAAAATAGTAAAGTTGATGGATGATGAATCATTTCAATAAGCAGAAAAATGTTTCATTTAATCTATATTTGTTTGGAGGCCCTGAACACATTTAAGCTACTATGCAGCCTGATAACTCATAACAACATAATGGTTTTGTAACCAGGGCTAATATTTCAGGCTCATATATTCCTCCCCTCTATTTATTTATTTATTTGACGAATTAATTCAATAGATTGATTGCATTTCTTTGTTACAAACTAAACAGGATATCCCAATTTATTATTTTAATTTCTAGTTTAATAAGTTGCTTTTTTTCTGTTATGTTTGGTGCTCGGTGAGGCATCGGACGAGGCAGCAGGTGAACAAACAACTCTTTATTAAAGGTTTAAACAGAAGCCTGGATAACTGTAGCTCCACCCCTATTTATACACTCAACAATTAGGTGGCAGCTGATAGGATTCAAATATTAGTTCCCGCTTTAACACAAGATAATTAGCATGTAGACAGCAAGTCTGGCTCTTAACTGACAGAGTCTTATGACCATTTTTTCAACAATTCCAAGTATTTCACCTCAATACATTACACTTGTTTCCCCTAGATAGTTCATAAGGTCATATGTTGAACATAGTCCCTTAAATATGTTGGTGGCCTTTTCGCCTGTTCCGAACGCCTCAAAACTGCTGGAGGCCCCTGGTCTGTCAGCTCGCCTGCCAGGCTTGGAAGACCAGGGATATGGGACCCACTCATCACGGATAGATTCGAGTCTCTGTGGCTGGACTGTCCTGGTAGGTCCGAGCCAGTGTCCACAGGTGGAACAGAGTCCACTAGTCCTGGGCATTGTCCATTGGTTGTGTTATCAGTGGTTGGGACTGACTCACCAGACGTTTGAGTCTCGTCCCTTAGTCTGAGAGCTCTGCCCTCGCTGGCAGAATCTGATGCACTACTGCAATCGTGCTGCTCCTGAGTATGACTGTCACTAGAGTCATGAGTTACTGGCTGGTTTGCCAACTTCTGCCACAGTTGGTCAATGTGCCTGCGTAGCATGAAACTGTCTTCCAGGACCACTTCGTATGAAAGTGGCCCAGTCACCTTATAAACCACAGCTACCACCCACAATGCCCCTTGCCCATAGTTCCTTGCCCAGACTGGGTCACCAACTTGCAAGTGCCGTGGTGCCTTTGGCTGTGTTGCTTGTGAGGCAACACTATCTGGATATAGGCGATCCAGCTTTGTGATCAAGCGCTGGCCCCATCTTAATTCTGCTGGGCTTCTGCCCATGAAAGTGCATGGGCTTGTGCGTTGGCAGAGTAGGAAATCTGCCAGTCTGTGTTGCCAGTTACCTGTGACTATCCGCTTTAAGAATTCCTTCGTTGTTCGGACCATGCGCTCCGCTTAGCCATTCGAAGCTGGGTGAAAAGGGGCTGATGTGGCATGTCTGATCATATTTGCCCTTAAAAAGGACTGAAATTCTGAAGCAGTAAATTGAGCCCCATTGTCTGAGACAATCACGTCAGGTAACCCGTGTGTGGCAAAGATCCTGCGCAGCTCCTGAATAGTCCTGGCAGTAGTCATAGTGGGGACAGGTGCGACCTCTAACTACTTGGAGTGACTGTCCACCACAATTTGGAAGAGTTGTCCCTGGAAAGGCCCTGCATAATCGATGTGAATTCTGGACCAGGGGGCATTTGTGGTTTCCCATCTGTGGACTGGGGCATGGGGCATATCTGGCCTAGATTGCTGGCAAATGTGGCAGCGGTTTACCTGAGCCTCAATACCTTTGTCCAGCCCAGGCCACCAAAGGTAGCTTCGCATGAGTGCCTTCATCCGGACTATTCCTGGATGTCCCTCATGCAGAGACTCCAAGACTCTAGTCCTCAGTGAGTTCGGGACTACAACCCGACTACCCCACAAGACGCATCCCCTGTGAGCTGACAACTCATCCTTCCTCCTACTAAAACTCTGGAAATTAGGCCCTGGACTAGTTTCTGGCCACCCTGTGAGCACCCAGTTTAACACACAGCTTAGTGTTGTGTCTGACGCTGTCTACGCAGCCACGTCCCCTGCGTTAAGGGGAGAATCAGGCAGATCCTGGATAGGCAGGATGCATGTGGCTGGAGCAGGTCGGGCTCTAACTGTGGCAAGGGCAGTCTGCTAAGGCCATCTGTGTGGCCCATTTCCCTACCTGAATCAAGCTGAAATTATATGCTGACAGGAATATTGACCACCTCAACATCCTAGGAGATATGATCTGGGGTGTTTGCTTGTTCGTTGTGAACAACCCCAGGAGTGGCTTGTGGTCTGTGAAGACCTTAAAGGGCCTACCATACAAATAGTCATGAAACTTCTTGATCCCTACCACTATGGCCAAGGCCTCTTTATCTATTTGAGCATAATTACGCTCTGCAAAGGACAAGGTCCTTGAGTAATAGGCTATTGGAATTGCCTTCTGTCAGCCATTAAATGACTCAGCCAGCCCCAACCCCATATGGTGATGCATCACAAGCAATGCAAACAGGCAGTTTTTCATTAAAATGCATCAAAACTGAGTTTGAAGACAGCAGTGATTTGATTGCTGCAAAGCTCCTTTCATGGATGTTTGTCTATTTCCACTGTGCATGCTTGTCCAAGAGCCAGTGTAATGACTCTGCCACTGCAGCCTTGTGAGGTAGGAAGGCGTGATAAAAATTGAGCAGTCCTAGAAATGCTTGGAGTTCCCCCTTTGATTTTGGACTGGGGGCCTGCTGAATTGCTTTGAGCTTGGATTCAGCAGGATGAATGCCTTGGGCATCTATACGGAAACCGAGGAACTCAATTGAAACTACCCCAATCTTATATTTCTCCTGCTTCAGCTTCAGCCCCGCTTCGCGGAAATGCTGAAGGATGGCCTTGAGCCGTTCTGCCAATTTTTTGACTGATTCCCCAGCTATCATCGAAATATGGGCACATGCCTGGAATACCCTTGAGTGTGCTCTCCATCACTCCCTGGAAAAGGCCTGGGGCAACACTGACCCCGAATTGTAGGTGCTTAACCTTGAAAGTTCCTCTGTGAGTAACTATGGTTTGAGCTTCCGCAGTGGCAGTTGCTCATAGGCTTGAGCCAAATCTAACTTGGCAAAGATGCGACCTCCTTGTAGTGACGCCAAAATGTGGCTGACTACAGACACCAGATATGCATGTTGTTGGAGTGCTCTATTGATAGTGCACTTGTAATCTGCACATATTTGCACCTCTCCGTTGGCCTTAAGTGGCGTAACTATGGGGGTTTCCCATTGACTGCTATCCACTGGCTGCAGGATGCCTTGCTGCACCAGCTTGTCCAGCTCTGCATCGATCTTTTGCTTGAGGGCGAAGGGCACTCTACGCGGCTTGATCCATATTGGAGTTATGGCAGGATCAAGCCGAAGAGCTATGGGAGGACCTTTATATTTCCCTAAGTGAGGGCTAAAAACGTCAGCAAACTCCCGGCAAACTGCCACTAAGTCCACTGCTTGTGTGCTGTTTATTCCAGTTACATTGATTCCTCATGCATGAAACCAATCAAGCCCAATAAGGGTTGTGCGGTTGCCCTCAACTACTACAACTTCCAGAGGGCCCTCAAATTCCTTGAATTGCACCCTGAGTGTAGCTTCCCCTTTGACTGTTACTCGGGAGTTTTGGAAATCAGTTAACATGAGGTTCAACAGCTTGAGCTTTTTTGCCACTGCGACTACAAATGTGTGTGAAAGTCCCCTGGGAAATTATGGACAATGTGGACCCCGTATCTAGTTCCATGTTGCATGGAACTCCCTGCAGCTTGACTTTGAGCCGCAGTTTTTCCTTAAGAGGGCGATGGGCACCTGTTCTAAGCACGCTCCTCCTAATGGCACAATAGCCCACCTTGTGTTGCCCCACGATCCCAGTACCTTTTCGGGGAAACTCTTCTGGTGGACTCTCTGATGACCCTGACAGACAGCAGCGATGTGGCCTTGTTTGCCACATGCCTGGCACATTGCTGTGCGGAACCGGAAGTCCGCGCATTTGTGTCTGCCTCCACATCCCGCACATCGAGAGAAGGGAACTGCCTTGTCAACTGGGCATTGTGGCCTTCTTTCTGGTGGCTGCTGTAACCAGTCGACTTTTTGATCCGATTCGGACTCTTCGACCCTCTCAGCACCCTCCTGGTGGATGGACTTTACGCAGGGAGTGCTCCTGGAGAGCTGTAAGGCCTTGACGCCCCCCCAGCAGCTTCTTAGGCTGTGATCTCCCATAGAGCATCTTGAAATGAAATAGTCTCTTTAGCGAACAATTTCTGTTGGAGATCCCTGCTTCTAACCTGCACACTAAGTGGTCTTGCAGCCTCTCTTCAAGATCTTTGAACTCGCAGGATCGGGCCGCTTGACAAAGGGCAGCAATGAATTCGGCAGCTGATTCGCCCGGTCATTGGTCTCTTCTTTCGAAGGCGTGCCTCCAGGCAATGACCAATAGCTTCGGCTCAAAGTCAATGTTCCTTGAGCATTTTCTTAACTTTGGAATAAGCAACTGATTCAAGCGGCACTGGAACTAAGTTTTTGGCGATCTCGAATGTTGCCTGGCCAAAAACGCACAGCAGCGTTGCGGCCTTCAAGCCATCCTCACGAACTTGGTTGATTCTTAAGTAATTCTTGACTCTTACGATGTACGAGCTCCACCTCTCTGGATGTGCAACATCAAATTCTGAGAGTTTCCCGAGTTTGGCCATGGTGAGTTGTTTTCCGTTGTTTTCAGCCTCGCAATGTCTTGTGCTGCCCAGGTTTCTTTAAGCTTCCAGGGACGGTTCCTGGGAGTGCTCTTCCTCCAGCGTTTCCGTACTGGCAAGAATGGGGGGGGGAACGCAGCCCCAACCAAGGTGTCGTCACTTGGCTTACCCCTTTAGTGACTCAGCTCTTCGAGTTTGGCAGCACATCCTACCTTCATCGCCACTGTTATGTTTGGTGCTTGGTGAGGCATCGATGAGGCAGCAGGTGAACAAACAACTCTTTATTAAAGGTTTAAACAGGAGCCTGGATAACTGCAGCTCCACCCCTATTTATGCACTCAACAACTAGGTGGTAGCCAAAGGATTCAAGTATTAGTTCCCGCTTTAACACAAGATAATTAGCATGTAGACAGCAAGTCTGGCTCTTAACTGACAGACCGTTTTTTCAACAATTCCAAGTACTTCACCTCAATACATTACGTTTTCAAACTAGTCAAACTAGAGTCAAGCAAATTATGATTTCCTTGCTATATTCTAATTATGATTATAGATTCTGGCTTGGAGACGAAGTGAGTCAGCAACACACATCAACATTGTTCCACTTCATGACCTCAGGACACAACAGTAAATTGTGAAACTTCCACATAAGTAATGGCAGACTGAAAATGGCTGTGTGGAGAGGAGAGGGAAGCCAATGGCTGTAGTCAAATGTTCCTTGAATTTCTCTCAGGAGTGTGGAAGGGGCAGAATCACCACCTTAAAAATTGCTTGTTAATTGCCTACTGGATGTTAAAAAGTTTTATTATACTGCATAAGTTTCCTTTCGTTTTAGATGAAAGATATTTTAAGAAAGTTAAAAAAATATTTTTGAATAAATAGCAAAAGAGTGAGTGGAACATTGATTTTGGATAGAGAGAAACGGATTAAGAACCAAAAGAATATTTCCTGTGGGTTGTTTAACATTTTATGAAAATATATGTGAAAATTTTGAAACTAACTGTAGGAAATTCTCCTTTAATATTCTTAATTTGTATTGGTTTTTATCTTTATATTTGTAAACTTTAATAAAAAATTATATAAAAATGGACTCAATAATCTTGAGCATCTTCCTCATATAGCGACTAGGCAGTGTATAAAGATAAAAGCTATAAATAAATACTGTAATAAAAGAATCTGAATTTCGCAAATGCAAAAGCAATAAAACAAAAACAAAATAGAGTGATGTTTATACCAGACCCAGGATTTATATCCTACTTCTCTTCTCTCTCCCCATCCCCAGTCCATTTACTTGGATGTCTTGCCATTTGTTTCTCAAAATTGGAATTAATTAAGTGAATCTAGGTTCCCCCATGGACTGTTTGTCAGAAGCCATTTGGGAAGGTTACAAATGATGATCACATGACCTAGGCATGCTTCAATCATCATGAAGACATACCAATTGCCAAGTGCTCAAATTTTGATCATGTGACCATGCTGCTACAGTCATATGGACTAGTTCTGTTCATAAGTCACTTTTTTCAGTGCTGTACCAGCCACATCTTGGGTATATGCAGCATGGATACACAAGAAGGAGCTGCACTGAATGTTTTTTTTAGTGGCTGTGAGCTTTCAATTAGCTGGCTACGTCTTCCTGTATAAAGCCCGTAAGCAAAAGAAAGAACAACTCACACTTCGCTCTACATTAAATGCAGGACGGCAGTGGTTAAACATGCACATTGATATATTCAAGTAGTTTATTTCTCGAGGCTTACAAATGTGATTACTATGGAGTACAAAGCTATTAAAAATATGACCTTTCCATACTGTACATCTTGGCAAGGAGCCAAATAATAACTTTGACTGGCTCAGTACAATAGAATGCCTATTCAGCTGGAAATAAAATGACTTTTCTTGACTGAATATTATACCTGGAAGATTAAATGTTCATCATGAGTGTAACACACATATCGAAACATTAATTCAGTGTTGCAATAGCCAGGGCAGTTAAGAAATGACATTTTTTTTCCTCTTTGATGGAAAGCAATGCAGACTGTACCTCTAAAGTACATTCCTTGACTATTTGAGGGAATGTCAGATTATAAAGCAGGTGGACCTATGTTTTCTGCTGGCTTGCTTTTCTTTACTTGCCTTTATGGAAAACTTAATGAAAGCTTGCTTTTAGAACTAGCTTTCTGCACCAAATAGCTCCTCAGATACGTCCAGACCTATTTGTACACGAGGGATCTTCAGATCTTTGAAGGACTATGTTGCTTTGAGAGAACCTCAAGCAAGGATGCTTCCCCTGTTCTGCACAGAAGCCTCTTCAGGCTATAGGAAGTGCTGCATGAAGCCTCCAAGGCAACCCATTAGGATCTGTGCTCCAGAGTTAAGGCTTTTTCTTCCTGTTTTTCTGTCAGCCTTCCCATGTTGACCAAGAGAGGAAACCCAACCAGATGAGCTAATTCCATTTTATTAGAAGGCTACATTTATGGAATCTTGCATGTCTGAAAATACAAATCCCCTACTTGATAAGTTAAAGAGGATGTTTTCTGAATTGTTTTTCTCTGCCCATTATCCAGGTGCAGGTCCACCTTCCTTTTATCTGATCACACTTAGGCAGCATATCTGCCTGCTTTTTTGGGAATAGAATTGAGAAGCACCTCATCTCATCATATTTCTTGCAATAGCAGTTATAGAAGAACAGCAGGCTGAGCTGGAAGGTGGGGTTAAACATATCATCAGTTTGGAATCATTGCGTTGCTATAAAAGACCCAAGTCCAGCCCCGTGTGAATTTCATTGACTCTTATCTAGCTTTGAACATTAGTTGACTAGATTCTTGTATAGAGATAGTAATAATTTTTTTTCTCTGCTTTGAACTCAATGAATGCTTTTGGTTATTTGTGCCTGGTATAAATGCTACTAAGAGTGATCCCCACTACTTGAGAAACCAACCTAAGCCTGTCCTCCATTCACTATGATTTTGAGGGAAGGTGTTTTGTGATGGTCCCACTACACTTCTGAACCTAACAGATGTCAACATTTCTATCCTGAGGAAACAGCTGTCTATGATGCACAGCCTAATTGTTGGAGGCATACTTCTAACAGGAGTTAAACTGGCATCAATCATGTCCATGGTAGGCTGCAAAAGTAGGGCAATTTCTTTTTTCCCAAACCACTTTTGTGGATGAGAGCAAGTTGACTCAAACCCTGGGGACATAGTCAAGTGTTTGATTCATACAAGTAGACAAAAAGGTCAGACAGAATGCAAAAAAAAGCTCTGAATTGCAATTGGCTCTAAATTATTATAACCAAGGAAGGTGACAGGTGCTTGGACCAGATGACTGATTTTGCTTGGCTCAAAGAAGGTTTCTTATTTCACTGATCATATTTTGATAATTTTACATCTATATTACTTCATATCTAGAACTGCCCCAGAGAAAGTTTGCATGTGGTTTAATTTCAGGTGGTTTCAGAAAAAATTGCAGAAGGAAATCAGGTCAATTATTTTTATTCTCATTCTAGTGCCATTCAGTTATTGCATTAGGAACAATAAAAGAAATTCAGCATAATTTTCTTTATTAGGAAAATATGGCTTAATCTGCCAATAAAGACAGGGGCATAGTAGATGAATTAATAATACATCTGTCCTTTTCTACTGAAAACTTTAATATGAGGAGGTGCATGTTTGAGTTAGATGTGTTCCCAAAAAGAGGTATGGGAAGCCACCTTTAAAAGCACGCAATGTCCATACCTATTTATATTGTTTTGTTATATGCTTGTTGTATTGACACATCATATTTATAGGGCCACCCATCTCACAATAAAGTGACTCTGGGAAGCATACAACAAAGTTCAAAACAACATATATAAATTCATATTAATATCGTTAATATTAAAAAATGAAATTAAAAAAAGTACAAAATTAAAACAATATTTATTTAGTTGTCATATTGATGAGGCTGCCCATCTCATAATTAAGTGATTCTGAGTGGTCTGCAACAATTGTTTATAATTGGGTTTGTTTTGTTATGTTGCTTTGCAACTTGTTTTGGATTTTATTGCACTATCATGAGTCTTTACACAATATGGCAAAAATAGAGTAAGTAAATAAATGTTAAATAAAAAATATTATGGAAAATTAATTAAAAGTTGTTTATTAGCAAATGTTGAAAAGAATAATATTGATTTTGAATGTTTTTTTTTTCAAAAAATCATTGAAAATAAGTGTTTATATTTAAAACTGGCTGGATTTAGTCTGATCCTTATAGCACTACTACTTAGCATTTTACGAAGGAAAATAGGCAGAACGCTAAACTTTAATGGGTTTAGTGGCTACTTCAGATCTCTGCAGGACACCCAAAGCAACTTAATCAAAGGAATTTCTTCAATGAGGACTGAAAGTGAGATGGCTCATGGGACAACTGTTCTTCAGTAGATACTAGCTTCACAATATGTGTGTATATATGTGCGGTTGTGTTTCCTCTCATCTCACTATATTTCCTGGAATTCAGTGTCTTTTAAACCTCGGCTTGATACAAATGCACTTCCGAGAGTTAACATTCAAGTCAGCTTCCAAAGGTAAAATAGCTATTAGAATAGATCGATCAAGTGGAACACGATAGCAGTTGCAACAAAAGAAGGTAGAAAAGAAAGTGTACATTTTTAAAAAGAGAGAGAGAGAATTGTGAAGACATCTGAACAGAATGGAATAATTGATGGACAGTGTTGAAACCAAGCAAGCAAGTCTTGCTTTGAAAAAGAGAAGGATTGCAAATGAAGTAAGCATCCATTTATTTTTGGACTTACTTCAGGCTTTTTACTTCCTGTAATTCCATGCTTTCTCTGCCTAATGAGACTGGCGATTTTCATGAAATGGCTCCAATGTACTATTGGGCAAGCACAGTAAGTGCAAATCTTTTTCACTTTCCCATACATTGAAAACACATGAAGATTAATCTAGAATAGAATTATGTTTGGATATAGAATCTGAACACTTCTAAACATCTGCATATCTGTGGTTCACTGTGAAGCTACTTACTTTGGCGTCATGAGAGGAATATACGGCATGTTCAGAATTGCTGGCTTCTTATAAGTATTTATATAACTTTGATTTGGTCACCTGTGATCCCGGATAACAAGAATGAGCAAAATGATTGAAGAGACAGATAAATATCTACTTAAAGCTAGTTTTGTTGTGTTATTCTACATTTGTTCTACATTACAGGTAGTCCTTGAGTTACAACTGTAATGGATCCTGCCCATGAGGGTTATAACTCGTGACAGTCATAAAGTGGATCAGTCACATGACCGATCCAATTTTATAAACTTTTTTGCAGTGGTGTTACGCTACTAACCACAGTTGTTAAGTGAATCTGTAATCTTTCCTACAGGCACAGTTTTGCCATCAACAGAAATAAGTGCTGAGTTTTCAGCAAAACCATTGCAAAATGTGTTTATGTGACCACAGGACACTGCAAATGGCTGTAAATACAGCCTGGTAATGTGACCACAGGGGCCCCAAATTGTTGAAAGTGTTGTAAGTGTTCCCCAGATACTGCAGGTTAGTTGGAACTTTGAGTGGTTGCTAGATGACCAGTTGTAAGATGTTTCTTTAAGACTTCTCTTTGGGGTGACCTTGTTATAAATATTTCATATGGACCACAACAACATTAGATTTTGGCTACTATGTCTAAGATACTATGTTTGTCTGAATTGCCTTCATCTTATCTGTTTTATTCTTTTTTTAAAAGAAAGTACTGAGGATCTAATTAATGGAATGGTTCCACTGGAGTCTTTGCTATTCTAGCAAATACTAGAACTGGGAATTTTTGTTGTTTCTCTTTCCCTTCCCCCCACTCCTTTATTTTTGTTCCAACTTTTCCCATGTAGCTATTTGAATCAATTGCCAATGGTAACACTTGTGATGTTATTCTAAATATTCTTGAGAGTTGTCACAGTGAATACACTTCAAGGCCTCTTATGCACACACATGAGACAGAAGACAGTGATGGTAAGGTTAAAAGAAAAAAAAACCAAGCACACATATTGGGAAGGAGATGTCATAACAATTGAAATGGCAGTTCTGTCCATGTAGTTGAGGCTGCCATTTTGACTTTTTTGACTCCCTCTGTGGATCACTATCACCAATGCTCAGCACCGATGTCTTTTTAAGGAAAACATAAATTCACTGACAAGAGATATCCTTGTGTGTGTTTTTGGGTCAATGAAAACCATCCCTCAAGAAGCTGAAAAAAATTCCCAAATACCCAGACCCATGTCCTTTAGGTAACGAGACACACGGACAACTATTATGACTGCAGGGAAGATTAGCAGTATTTCTCAACCTTCACAACTTTAAGATGGGGGGACTTCAACTCCCGGATTCCACAGCCAGCAAGTCCATCCATCTTAAATTTACCAAGGTTGAGAAACATTGGATTAGAAGAATGAGCTGCTGCTTCTCTTTGATAGCACTGCCTTCTGAGAACATCAAGGAATAACTGCATAATGGAACAGTAATAAACATGTTAGGTGATCCAGACTTCTGAGTATTTTTCCTTCTGCTTGCTCTCCCATAAGTAAAATTTAATCCACTCCCAACCAATGGGCATGGAGTGGAAAAAGAGGTCTCATCAGTACTTTTTTTTAAAAGCAACTATAAATCCTAAAGTCTATGTATAGTATCCATGATTAATTGCATTGCTGTGAGATTAAGCTGAGTTATTATTAACTACTTGCTTCTCAACACTCATCATCCTGTTAATTATTGTGTAGCTCTAAGGGATGTTTTCAAAACAGACTCATTTTCTGCTGCCATCATGGCACCAAGAAGAACTTAAAAAGCCAAGCTAATGATGTAGTTAGCCGCATTTGATACTTAAATCTACCTTAACACGCAGGATGTGGCAAAAATCAGCACTACCTAAGATCTGTTGATCTTTAAAAAGTGTCCTGAGATTGTTTAAAACAGGAGATGGGTAAGTATCAGGCTTTACATCGCCTTGGATTATTTTTGCAACACAGCTATTGAAAATTAGGCTTCCTGCCATTTTCTGTTCGAAAGCCCTTGAGAATCCTAAAATAAGCAAATCATAGGAGAAGAAACAAAGATAACTACTCAACATTTTTGACCCAAACCTTCTTTGCCTACAGATCTGATGTAATCCCACCAATTGGGTTCAGTGTTCCTTGGCCAACACAACCGCTGCCTACCCCTGGTTCATTATGCTATCATGCCATTTTAATCCCTGTTTTAGAAAGGGAAATGCATTGAATTAAGTATAAGTACCCTTTCAGAATATGTAATATGATTTTCAGAGGAAAGAGGGAAAAAAGTCTGTTTTATTCAGAATTGGACTCACAATGGTTGTCTGTACTTTAATTTCAAACAACCTGAATGAAACTATTGAAGTAGTATCCTTTGCCTTTTGTTCCTTCTCCTTTATTGTTTTGAAGTTTGCATACATGATAAAATTAAATATCATTGGCTTTTATTGAAAAACACTTGGAGATTTTGAATGAATGAATGAATGAATGCACTCTTTTTAACTGGTGGCCTGGCAGTGCATAATGCAGTATTATTTTTCAAAATTGGGATATTTACAGGAGCTCTGTGTTGATAGGTAGCACTGAAGATAGGCACAACTTAACAAAGAGATTCCAAAAGTCAACTTTTTCTAAAGAGCTTCACCTTGGACGTAGAGATAACAACTGTTAAAAACCAGTCTTGAATTCCACAATGAATTCTCACACCTCAACTGTGATGTAGAGAGGAGGAAACTGACACACAATCCTGGCAAATGACCTAGCCCATGCCATTCAAAAGCTGGCCAAGATGCACTAGCCTGTCTAAAAAAAGAAGGGAATGGAATAATATGCAATGCCCTTCATTTCTATCTTGACTTTCTCAGCTGAGAAGGACACAACAGCTCATTGAAAATAAGTAAATGTCCATATGGATGTCCTGGCTTTACCCATCAACACAATCATTGGCTTGTTTTTCTTCACTTATTTGGTGTATTTTTGTCTTTTCCACCAGGGAACATGCATTTCTGTATCCCATTCAGGTTCTTGTTATGGCCTTAACAGATAAATTAAATTGAAAAAGTAAAATAAAAGTGGGCAGAGTTGTTGTTGTTAGTTGCAAAGTCATGTCCCACCCATCGAGACCCCATGGACAACGTTCCTCCAGGCCTTCCTGTCCTCTACCATCTTCTGGAGTCCTACTGCTTCAGTGACTCCAGACAGCCACCTCATTCTCTATTGTCCCCTTCTTCTATTGCCCTCAATCTTTCCCAGCATTAGGCTCTTCTCCAGTGAGTCCTTCCTTCTAATTTTTTCTTAAGGGAATAAAAAAAAATACCTTACAACAATACTTAGTTCTTTTGAAGTAATTGTCTCACTCACTACAGATGTCCTCAATTTATGATCATAATTGAGATCAATTTTTTTGTTGCTAAGTTGATAAGTGAATTTTGCCCCATTTTGTGACCTTTCTTTCTATAGTTATTAAACAAATTCCTGCAGTTGTTACATTATTACATTACATTAAAAATGAAATTCAGTGGTGAAAACAGTAAGGCTCTACATTTAGGCAAGGAAAACCAAATGCACAGGTACAGTATAGGTGGTACCTGGCTCAATAGTAGTAACTGTGAGAGGGATCTTGGAGTCCTAGCGGACAATCACTTAAATATGAGTCAGCAATGTGCTGCAGCTGCCAAAAAAGCCAAAAAAGCAGTGCTAGGCTTCATTAACAGAGGGATAGAATCAAGATCACGTGAAGTGTTCATAGCACTTTATAATGCCTTGATAAGGCCACACTTGGAATACTGCATCCAGTTTTGGTCACCACGATGTAAAAAAAGATGTCAAGATTCTAGAAAGAGTACAGAGAAGAGCAACAAAGATGATCAGGGGACTGGAGGCTAAACCATATAAAGAATGGTTGCTGGAACTGGGTATGTCTAGTTTAATGAAAAGAAGGAGTAGGGGTGATATGATATTAGTGTTCCAATATTTCAGGGGTTGCCACAAAGAAGAGGGAGTCAAGCTGTTCTCCAAAGCGCCTGAGGCAGGACAAGAAGCAACGGATGAAAACTAATCAAGGAGAGAAGCAACCAAAACTAAGGAGAAATTTCCTGACAGAACAATTAATCAGTGGAACAACCTGCCTCCAAAAGCTGTGAATGCTCCAACACTGGAAGTTTTTAAGAAGAGATTGGACAACCACTTGTCTGAAATGGTATAGAGTTTCCTGCCTAAGCAAGGGGTTGGATTAGAAGACCTCTAAGGTCCCTTCCAACTCTTCTATTCTATTCTATTCTATTCTATTCTATTCTATTCTATTCTGCACTATATTATTATTATTGTTGTTGTTGTTATTATTATTATTGTTGTTGTTGTTGTTGTTATTATTATTATTAGTTCCTCAATGCTCAACCTGTCTCCTTTTTAGGAAATCTTTTTATTTGCTATCAGCAAAAAGTTATTCTTCAATTGGAACCTCTTCATCTTTAGTTCTTTTTCAGAGGAGATTATCAAGTAAGAGTGATAGTTATTTAAGAACGGGGCTTAGAAATAATATTATCTTAAAAAGATGGCTCTTCTGGCTTAAGTGCCAGCTGCAACTGTTAAACAATTCCCCAAATCCGAGACTAGTGAGCATTGGGATAAAATCTGGTGTGATCATGAGTGTAACAAGGCTGATCATCACTTGATATGGTCACCAGCTGCAATCTCCTCCTCCTTCTTTTTCCATATTAATTTCTATATCATTTTTCTAGGTTGTTCAGTACTGTTTACATTAAATTCCAATCATCTGAATACCTTTTAAAAATCACAGACTGAAATAAGCATAAAATGGTATCAAAACAATTTAAACGATTTAGTAAAAGCACTATTATTATTTCCCCCCCCATCATGCTGATAGTCTCTGAAGAAGGTATCTAAAAAGGGGGTTGTTACGTATTGAGGTTAATTTATTTGGAAACTGTTGGAAATGGCCAAACGGCTGCATCTGTTTAAGCTCCAGACTGACTGTCTACATCAGGCATGTCAAACTCGCGACGTCACGTGATGTCGCGCAACGCATTGGGCCGATTTTGCCATTGCTGGCAATGGGGTGGGCGTGGCCTCCACATGACGAGTCCGGCCCACGGGCCGGCAGTTTGACACCCCTGGTCTACATGTTAATTAGCTTTTCTTTAAGAGGGAAATACTGCTTTAATTCTATTGGCTGCTGGCTAGTGGTGAGCTGTATAAATAGTGGTTAAGCAGCAGTTAGGGCTGGTTCTGTTGTGAACTGAATAAAGAGTTGTTGTTTGCACCATTTGCCTCATCAATGCCTCACCAGACTAGAAACATAATAGGGGTGCTTCCACAGTTTAGCAGCAAGGACTGAAAACTTCCCATTCTTAACAGCCAATGGCAGATTTTTCCTGAGTGACAGGTATCATGCAAATAAAGTCTTTTCTTGGATATCCCAAAATGAAGCTATTACAATCTGCCAAAGTGCCGTTTTTTTTCTGGGGCCATTAAATTTCTAGACAGATCCAGACACAGCAATCTCGGCAAAGTTGAGGAAGGACAAATGTCTGTGGAGATTTTCAGTCATTCAGGTCATAGTTGTCTCAAAGTGCTTTTTCAAAAGGCAACTGAACTGTTTTTTTCCTTGAGGAAGAATAAGAAAGTATTTCGCTTCTTGTCCAAGAAGCTGCATCGGTTCTGGCAATTTGGTAGAAGTGATGGAAGGATTAATTCTGACAGGATGAGAGGACCATTTTTCTTTCCAGTCATCTGGTCATTAGCATTCTCCCTGAGAGCTCTTGAGGTCACTTGGGGGTTTAATCTGTGCCCTCAGGGTCATCTGTATCAGAGTGCAAATCTTCTTGGAACTGCTGAAAGGACTGCATTGTAGACAGGAGGTTATTGTTGTTAGTTGCGAAGTTGTGTCTGACCCATTGCGACCCCGTGAACAACGTTCCTCCAGGCCTTCCTGTCCTCTACCATCTTCTGGAGCCCATTTAAGCTCACGCCTACTGCTTCAGTGACTCCAGCCAGCCATCTCATTCTCTTTCGTCCCCTTCTTCTATTGCCCTCGATCTTTCCCAGCATGAGGCTCTTCTCCAGTGAGTCCTTCCTTCTCATCAGGTGGCCAAAGTATTTGAGTTTCAACTTCAGGATCTGGCCTTCTAAAGAGCAGTCAGGGTTGATCTCCTCTAAGACTGACCGGTTTGATCACCTTGCAGTCCAGGGGACTCGCAGGAGTCTTCTCCAGCACCATAGTTCAAAGGCCTCAGCCTTTGGCGTTTAGCTTTTCTTATGGTCCAACTTTCACAGCCATACATTGCAACTGGGAAAACCATGGCCTTGACTATATGTACTTTTGTTGGCAGGGTTATATCTCTGCTTTTTAGTAAGCTGTCTAGATTTGCCATAGCTTTCCTCCCCAGGAGCAAGCGTCTTTTAATTTCTTGGCTGCAGTTCCCATCTGTGGTGATTTTGGAACCCAGGAAGATAAAATCTGTCACTAAGACAGGAGATAGGTGGTGTTATCCTAGACAAGGTAGTCTGGTGTTCTACAGCTCAGAAATGTTTTGCAGTGATTTGTAGTAGGTGAAACTCATGGGAACTGATGCCCGAGATCCGAAAGAAGCTCAGTTGACCCAATCCTTGTTCTCTACCATGAATACAAAATACTGGTAGTCCTTGAGTTATGACAAATTGCTTAACAACTGTTTAAAGTTACAGTGGAAACCCCCCTCCCCCTAAAGTACTTACAATTCAGTTCCAAAATTCCAATAACTGCTCCTTATAGTCATATGGCCATATATCAGGTGATTGGCAATTGGCTTGTATTTATGATTGTTTGCAGCATTCTAGGATCACATAAATGTGTTTTATGATATTTTTGCCCCAAACCAGCATTTAGGCAAAAATGGCCCTTTGCAAACAATAAGTTCACTTTACAATCACCACAAAAAAGATTGTAAAAACAGGTCAGGTCACATGGTGATCCGCTTTATGACCCTCATACTTTACCATTGTCCATTACAGTCACAAGTCAAGAACTATCTGAAGATACAATTATCTATCTAGACCCGCTCCAATCGGGCTTCAGGCCGGGATACAGCACGGAAACGGCATTGGTCACACTGGTAAATGATCTCTGGAGGGCCCGGGACAGGGGTCATTCCTCTGTCCTAGTTCTTTTGGACCTCTCAGCGGCTTTTGATACTGTGGACCACGGTATCATGCTGCGGCGCCTGGTGGGGTTGGGAGTGGGAGG
>NW_015386424.1:1678962-1683833 GCF_001527695.2 Protobothrops mucrosquamatus
CGGATCTCCCCTCCTTCCGCCGCGCCCTCAAGACATGGCTATTCCAGCTAGCGTGACTGGCCTAAGGGATATTTTAATTTGATTTTAATTTGATTTTAATTTGGTTTTTAACATAATTTTAAAAAGAAACGGCAAAAAAATCAATATTTCATTTTAATTGTATTTTAAACTTAGTATTTTGTATGGTTTGTCTGTTTTTTAACTTGCTGTAAGCCGCCCTGAGTCCGTTAGGAGAAGGGCGGGGTATAAATTTAATAAAACCTAAACCTAAAAACCTAAAACCTATGCACTTGTACGCTCACAACATCTGCCTCAAAAGCCAACTAGCTTATTCAATGTAACTTTGTGGATAACTGCACAGACTGACATTTGGGATAGATACTTTAACAGGTTGAGCCAAATGATACTACATCAGCATCAGTTGATGCCAAACTGGGATGGTTCCATTTATAATAAATATAAACATATTTAAATAAATATGTTTTACTTTAGTGCTTGATCTGCTCTTTTCTACGCTGAATTAAAAGTGATGAACTCATAAACATGACAAAGCAGACCCTCATATTGACTGGACCCAGGTTAATCTCAAAGCTTTCTGTAATGATATTCATTCGGCTTTCTTTGACTACAGCAAAATATTCTGCTATTTTATGTGTCAGGATGTGTGTGAAATACACCTTCTATGACATCAGTGCCAGTGCTGGTACAAGCAAAGGAAATTCAAAGCATTCATGTTAGTATTTCTTTGGAGTTTTCTGTGAAGAGCTTGGAGGGGGAAAAAAAATCACATATGTGATCCATATTATGATGGATCGAAGTCCTGCCTTGTGCCTGTCACTGCATCAGCGCCCTTAAGCACCTTTCAAGGAAACGTCTGATATATGCTTCACTCAATTCTGCATTCATTTATTCTCTGATCATTTTAGTGGCTTTGCTCATTTTTGCATCAAATTGCAGGTTTAACTTTTCCTACTGACACACTTTGCCTGAATCCATTTTATTAGCAGGGAAACTAAAACTGACATATGGAAACAATGCAGTCGAACTAAATCAGTGAATACTGCTATAACCCCCACACTTTTTTTTAAAATAGAAAATATCTTCCTATCCTAAATAAACTGAAAACTAGGAGGCACAAAACAAATGCATTTTAATTTCTCTGATTTTCTGGCTACCTCCCCCCCTCCTTTGGCATGCTCGGATGCACCGAAGTAAACCAGATGGTATTTATAGAAGCCAATCTATTGAAGTCCTTGAAAGACAGCCTTAATGTTTCTCTCAGATCCAATGCATATTAACTGAAACTAATACATTTCTGAAATGGAATAAGCTGCTACTGAACCAACTCAGGTCTTTCATGGCTCATTTGCATAGTTCCCAACTCCCTCCCTATTGATCTGCTTCAAATATAATTATATTCAACCTAATCCAATGACTCTAGAGTATGCGTTACAATCCGTATGCATGCATGGATCCTGGAAAAAAATAGAGATCGGCATTTACCCCTGTGTTTATTTATTTTATTTATTAAGAAAATTTATATGGTCGCCCAACTCACTCATGGTGACTTCCAGGTGGCTTACAGAAATAAAACTCCAATTACAAAACCCAACTCTACTACAATCAAACCAACCATTCACAGAATATAGAACATAGAATAACAGAGTTGGAAGGGTCCTTGGAGGTCTTATAGTCCAACCCCCTGCTCCAGCAGGACACCTTATACCATTTCAGATAAATGGTTGTCCGATCTCTTTTTGAAAGCCTCCAGTATGGAGCACCCACAACTGCTGAAGGCAAGTTATTCCATTGGTTGATTGCTCTCACCGTTAGGAAATTTCTCCTTAATTTTGCTTCTCTCCTTGGTTAATTTCTATCCATTGTTTCTTGTCTTGCCTTCTAATGCTTTGAAAAATAGGTTGACCCCCTTATCTTTATAGCCTTGTATTTGTAGTCCACTTGATGGGCTGTATATCACCTTGGGCTCCCCAGGCCTGCTGACAAAACCACGTCTTCAGGGCCTTTTAAAAGAGTGTCAAAACAGGGGCCAATCTTATCTCTGGGGGAGGGTGATGTTCCACAGGGAGTCCCATTAGATGGACCTCCTTAAGAGAGGGGACCTATAACATATTCTTCGTCCCAGCTCCGGTGACTCAGATAGATGTAACTGGGAAAAGAAGGTCCTTCAAATAACCTGGCCCCAAGCCATGTAGGACTTTAAAGATGACAAACCTATTGCAGATCACCCAGTACAATCAGAAAGATTTGGTTTGTGGGGTTTTACAACATATATACAGTACAAGAGCTTAGGTATATCTTTTGATTTATATATTACAATAGGTTTTTCTGATCTTTCAATTCCAGACAGGATTTGTCTTTATCTTCATGTATCCACAGGAGAAATCACCAAATGGAGGATAGGAATCTCACTCATATGCAAACTGTTTGGGACTGATTTTGGGTTAACCCAATCAAGAAAGCAGGTTTTGTTTTGTTTTTTAAATGGATGCTTTCTCCACATATGGAAACTAATATAGATGTGTATATATGTGTACTCATTCGTGTGTGTAACTGACAAAAGTCCTATCTAGGGAACTCTGAATAAAATTGTACATTATTCTCAGCTTATTATATGATCAACTTCAGCTATTTATTTATAACCTGCCTTTATTATTTTTATAAATAATTCAAGGTGGCAAACATACCTAATACCGTACTTCTTCCTCTTTCTTTTTTTCCACAATAACAATCCTGTGAAGTGGTGTGTGAGAGAGATCCAAAGTCATCCAGCCACCTTTCATGCCTAAGGTGGAACTAGAACTCACAGTCTCCTGGTGATTGGCCCAAAGTCATCCAACTGGCTTTCATGCCTAAGGCGGGACTAGTATTTGCAATTTCCTGATGATTGGCTGAAAAGCCACCCAACCGGTATTCATGCCTAAAGCAGAACCAGTCTCCTGGTTTCTTGCCTGGTGTTTTCATCACTAGACCAACTGGATAATGGCAGACATTAAAACACAGACACGAAAGCTTGCGTGTTTCTCTTCTCCCTGCAGTAAGGGATCAAAATAGCCAAGGCAGAACAGCTTCATCTCCCATGAATGCAGTATCAGCAAAAGAAAATGAAATGCAGTGTCAGCAAAAGGAAGCGAACCTCCTAGTGACCTGGAGTTATAGCCATTCGCTTATCCTTATGACAAGCAGACATGGACCAAGACAAAATAGCGGGAAGAAAGAGAATAATTCACGCACTCTTGCTTGGAAGAAGAAGAATGTCTAGCTGTGTTCAATGTAAATCAGTACATCAGCATTTTAGGTTAATATCTCAAGTTTCAAGGCTCATCTGCAAAAAAGTAAAACAAAACAAGAAACGATCTAGAGGTATTTTGTTTGTTAAAGATTGAGTGGTGACTACTCCCCCCCCCAGAAACAAGCTCCTGACTCTAAAAAAAAAATCATCTGAGCAAAAACTTAAGCTGCTTTCTTTTAAAAAAAAATAGTCCTGGATTTTAAGCATCTTTTCTGATATGGCAAGCTTTCTCTACAAAAGCAAAAGATACTTAGAACCAGTGGTGGGATTCAGCCAGTTTGCACCACTTCAGCAGAACTGGTAGCTAATTTTTTGTTGCCCAGGTCCAGAATGGACTTCAGGAAGTGGTATCCACACAGAGAACCGGTTGTTCACATATTTGAATCTCACCACTGCTTAGAACCTACTTTGGCCTCTTTTCTAGCACAGACTTGTTTAGTCTTTTCACTATTAAACTGATTTTCAGGTGATGTCAACAGCAAGCAGACTAGCCGCCATGAAATACAGTACTTTTCTGTCAAAAGAACATTAGATGGTTTTCAAAGGAGGGAAAGTGGACTGAGAATCTTAGCTCTCCGGCTTGGTTTTTACTTCTTGCGAAGCCACAGTTGCTTAACCATGATTTACTGAGTAAGGCACAACTGGCTGGGCATAAAGTCATAAACCAGAATTTACAAAACACAATGGCTGCGTTCATGCTAAGCCAATATCTGATCAACCACATTATGCCTTATTGTGATTTGCGATCCCACTCAGAGATTCTGCCATCTTCTAAGGAGATCATCCTTGAAAGTGCACACAAACATAATAAAATAATAATTTTATTATTTTCAGACACCAGTTGAGTATGACACAGGCATACTTTGCCCAAGATTGCCTGAGCACAATCCTTAAGCCTTCTTCTCTTTAGGTGCTTCGCAGATCCTTTGTTGTTATTCTGTCAAAAAAAAGAGAACCTGGAGTATCTTTAAAATCCATCAAGACAGTAATGGTGGCCATCAAATGTTTATCTATAACTCTTCATTCCTTTCTAAAATCTTTATATGTCTTTTCTTTTTAATTACAGGTTCTGATCACAGAGTACTAAACTTTCCCATGGTTCCCGTCACAGCACCCATTTCCTTCAAAATGTGTGAAGAAACCAATTGCCACTGAGGTAAATCAGGTTCTTTCATAATATACATACGTGCATGAAGGCAACAGAAATGAAGCATTTTAACCACCATTGATCTGAAGTACAGCTTTTGCTCACTCCAGGTACAATTTCAGCCATGTTCAAATATCATTTCTTAATGCAGACCATTCTGAGGAGTAAAATTATGGAGCATTCCCCCCGAATACAGGTAGTTATTATTATTATTATTATTATTATTAATTTAATTTATATACCGCCCTTCTCCCGCAGGACTCAGGGCGGTGCACAGCGTATTAAAAATAGTACAAATACAAAGCATAAAAAATACAAACCCCTGTAAAACCAGATTAAAAAACCGAATATTAGAAGCTGTGTCTCTATTTAAAATTATTTTTAAAATCACCCTAAATAAAATCCTCCCTAGGT
>NW_015386424.1:1685532-1693278 GCF_001527695.2 Protobothrops mucrosquamatus
TCTGACCATGACAGGGGCTCAATAACTATCTCCCCTAATACCAGATCATTCTGCCACTGGCCTGAGACAAAAATCAGATCCAACGTGTGTCCACCCGTGTGAGTGGGGGCATGTATTAATTGGGTCAAGTCCAAGGCCGTCATGGAAGCCAAGAACTCCTGAGCTGCCGCCGACGTCTCACCCACTGATGGCAGATTGACAATAACTGAGACCAGAATTATGCTTGTAAGACATGGTGTTCATCAAATGGATTACCACATGACTGCACCCCAATTTTAGGTTGGTTTTTTGGCATCAGTCATTAAGTGGTTGTTAATCAATCACACTTAAGTGGTTGTTAATCACTTAAAAATCATTAAACAAACCCATTGTACTGAAATGGCATTTTTGCCAAAAACTGGGGAAAAAAATACTGGTTTCCTATAAAAAAGAAATCATGATAATATGATTACCATATGGGTTTCTGCAGATGGCTGTAAATGCCTGCCTGTTGCCAAGTACATAAAAGCCAATCAAATGACTCAGTGTGGATATTCCTTGGAACTTTGAAACCAGGTTGTAAGTAGTTCTGGGGAAGTCTGTCTTAGCTTCAAATCCAAGCTTCTATATGATATTGTCATTTTTCAGCATAAGCATAATGCCATGAAGAAGAAGGAGGCCCTTGCTATTATGTTAATTTTTTTTTATTTCTGCAATGGTCTAGAACAGTGTTTCTCAGCAACTATAACACGGGTGTCAAATTTGCCACGTCACGTGACGTATCGCGACTCTTTTTGCATTGCCAGCAATGGGATGGGCACGGTTTCGGTATGATGAAACCAGGCTGCAGGCCAGCAGTTTGACACCTCTGAACTATAAGATGTGTGGACGTCAACTTCCATGATTGCCCCAGCTAGCATGTACAGTAAGTGAAAGTTTGGACAGGAATGATTCCTAGAAAAATTTCATTTGGAATGCCTCGTAAAGTCCTTTAGAACATAGGAAACTGCATTCATTCATTTCCAAACCATTGGTCTCTATAGTTCAATAGTGTTGGCTTCTTTCCCCAGTGTTATAAGAAAAAGCCAGGGCAGAATCCTCTGAGCGCTCAGCATATATTCTTGCACTGTGTGATTATTTTTCTCCTTTAAATTTAGTGCCTTAAACAATACAGTTAGAGAAATACCCAGTTCACTGCCAAGCAACTGAAAAGTTTTCCCTCTCAGTTCCTGGATTAAGAACTAATCTACAAAATGAACTCTGGCCTCCAGAAAGCAGCCCCGAAGGATTATTTGAAAATAACAGTAAAATGTCTTCAGCAATACATATTTCCCTCTTCATACCAATTGCAAAGCATTCTATCATTTTAACAATTTATGGAAAGCTTCAACAACAAAAAGTAGTTAATGATTTAATAATAATTAGTTAAAATAATTTACTTTACAGCCGCATTAACATGCCAGCAGAATTGGACTAACCGCCATCACAGAATTAAATGGTTTGTAAGGATCTAAGTAATTTAATTAGTAGATTTCTTCTTCTGCTTTCCCCCTTTGCTTTTGCTGCTTGCACAACCCTCTGAACCTGAAAATATTTTGTTGCTGTCACTTACAAGAAAAAAATTGGTTAATTTAGGCATGCAAAGAAAAAGGAGTTTGATAGAAAACAGGTATATCTCTCTCTTGGAGGGGGATGATAAAAGCTTAGATAATGTTTTCAAATGAACTTAGATGGCTACAGCTGGGTTTTGAAGCTGATGGCTTCAAAAGAAGGCTCAGGATTATATGATAATAATGGGCATTAAATTACTTTCTCTCCAGCAGAGTGTATCATTTGGAGTCAGGTCATAAACAAGGTGAGAAAATCTTAGCTGGCTCCATTCTTGATGTACCAAAGGCTTTCAACAGCAGAGCATGTCTTCCCAGCTCTTGTTAGATGACATTACGATTCTCAAAGGACAACATTAAATCAGATGCTAAGTGGAGAAATGAGCAGGCTTCTAATCATTGATAAAGGTGGGATTCATTTGAATGAAAAAAGAGGCTTGATGGATTGGAAAATGATGACATGTGTTCCCACAACCCTCCGGCTTTGCAGCCTGAAAAAACAGCAAATCTTCATTGAGATGCAAAACAATTACACATGTTTGTTAATGTGATGACTTCGGGTAGCAGACATACAAATGATAAGTAATAGAAGTTGCTGTAATAACTGTGGGCAAATCAATAAGCCACAGAACTGGAAGCCTGCTCCGAAGTGGATGAAATATCAGCGCCTCAGTACTTTTGTATAAAGTGCTAGAAAATGGGGAGGGGATTGAGAGGGGAGGAATGCTAATTGAGGTATCTAACAAAATGAAATTCAGTATAGAAAAAAGTAAGGTTTTACACTGTATAGGTATGGACAAGCTGAAACTTGGCTCAACAATAGTAACTGCAAGAAGGATCTTGGAGTCCTAGTGGACAGATACTTAAATATGAGCCAGCAATGTGCTGCAGCTGCCAACAACAACAACAACAACACAGTCCTAGGCTGTATTAACAGAGGGGTAGAATCAAAATCATCAGAAGTGATACTACTGCTTTATAATGCTTTGATAAGACCACCCTTTGAAGACTGCATCCAGTTTTGGTCACCACAATATAAAAAAAAATGTTGAGACTCTGGAAAGAGTACAGAAAAGAACAGCAAAGATGTTTGGGGGGCTGAAGGCTAAAACATATGAAGAACATTTGCAGGAATTAGATATGTTTAGTCTATTGAAAAGAAGAACTAGAGTTGATATGATAGCAGGGTTCCAATATTTCAGAGGCTGCAACAAAGAAGAGCAGGGTCAACCTATTTTCTAAAGCATCAGAAGGCAAGACAAGAAGCAGTCAATGAAAACTGAGCAAAGAGAGAAGGAGAAACGTCCTAGCAATAAGAACAATCAACCAGTGGGACAACTTGCCTTCAGAAGTTGTGGATGCTCCAATACTAGAGGCTTTTAAGAAGGGACTGGAAAACCATTTGTTGAAAATGGCATAGGGTGTTGGACTAGAAGACCTCCAAGGTCCCTTCCAACTCTATTATTCTGTGAGACAAGAGAAAACTGCCATGATCCTATATATATATATATATATATATATATTGCCACAATAGATTCTCAGCAGTAGCTTAAGATGTGCTCATGGTTTTCCTGGGATACTGCCTGGTTTTCTTTTGTTTTTATCATGTGTGGGGCACTTATGGCCATACTTAGCATCATCCTGCGATGCAGAGTGTGGGGGGGGCATTATTACAAGCTACAGAATAAGTTACCTTCCACTGCTAACCATTTCATTAAGAATTGCTTGAAAACTATGGTGAGACCTACTATAAGTATAGTATATGTATAAATAAAATATACGTATATAGAAACATGGGTTGGAGAAAGTGGGATCCAGAAAAATAAAGAGATAAACAGAGTTGAGGAGTCCTTGATGTTCTCTGAGCATGGTTGTTTTCTTGCAGACTTTTCATTACCTAAACTAGGTAATATGATCAGTGCTACTCTTAGTATTAGCACTGATGTGATGCTAGTACTAGCAAGGATAATGTTACCTAGTTTGGATAATGAAACATTGGCAAGAAAAGAACCATGCTCAGAGAGCACCAAGAACCCTTCATTTTAACCCTGAGCTACAAATATTCTCCTTTATAAATAGAATTCACAACTTTCTTATCTTTCCTGCTATTTTCATGAAGTCCACAGAAGACCTGCAAACACTCCTACAGAGCAGAGGTTCCCAACCCCGGTCCATAGATTAGTACTGGGCCATGGGATGCCAGCAACCGGTCCACACAAACAAGCAAAGCCCCATCTGCAGGATGTAGGCAGCACACAAAATCATGCACCCTCCGGTCCGTGGAAAAACCTCTCTCCACGGAACTGGTCCCTGGTGCCCAAAAGGCTGGGGACCTCTGCTATAGAGAACCACACATTCTTTTCCATAACACTAAACTTCTATCAGCTCAAGGGCCAGATCAAGTTTCTATGAGGGCCATCCTCCATGACTGGGTCAACCAGGATGACCTTGGGCAGAAGGTTCAAGAGCTCTATGAGATGACATGTGTGCCTTACTATTTACCAGCCTTAAAACAATTGTGTGATTTGTAAAAAACCTGGAAATATACCCTCCTGCATGCTGAGAATCTTTAGAAGCCACAAAAGAACACAACAAATAACCCTATAGAAAGGCCTTTATGGTATGGGATGAATGGACTGGTACAGAACACCTTGCTAGTAGGATGGGCAATGGGGTTGAAAATGATAGCAATGATAGCACAAGGAGATATTTTGAACTTCTAAATTTCCAGACTTTTATTTATTTAATTTATTTATTTATTTAATTACATTTATATCCCGCCCTTCTCCTTGCGGACTCCTTGCGGACTTTCTCAGCCTTTACATTTCCCAGAATAGGGGACAGTTAAACATGACCCCATTCATCACCCCAAAACCAATAGGGATATAGAGAATTTAGGACTAGAAATGCAAATCATTCATAAACAGTGATAAAGCTCAAGCTAAGCAATGCTGTATTGGGACTATGGCTGAAACTAGCTGTTTTTTTCTTTTTGCAAACCTTCATATCCCTTCATATATACAGCATTTATTCATACACGGAGTGTCAAAGGGATTTGTAAATGTTTTTTAGATTTGATCATTCAGTTTTGTTATAATGACTTACAGAAACATTTAAAATCTTTATAAGATTTATCTATAAACTCAATTCAAAACAAAAAAGGAAACAACAGAACAAGAACCAAACACAACAATACAGATTAACCTCAAAATCTTGCCAATTGGAATGTGAAGGTAATGTTTGAATCTAGACCTTCTTACAACGAACTAAACCATGAAATAGGGTTTCACAATAGAAAAGGCCCCGCTTTCAATAAGTATCCATTATCCATATACAATTAGAGAAAAGACAGTAAGTAGGATTTCAGAGGTAGAACAGAGCACATCAGGGGAATAAACAAAAATTACTATTAAACTCTGTATGGCATGAACTGACAAATACTGTACACAGTGCAATCATTCTTATGTTATTAATTTCCAAATATTTTCATGTAATGTTCACATATTCCTTTATTACTCTGCTGGATTGTCCCTCATTGATACATAACCTTGTCCCTTTCCATATGGTTAGCCCTAATTTCTACCAAATGATCATCTTCTTATTTCCTCTTTTTCTGTCCTCTCATACTCATCACATATGACATTACAGATTACTTTATAAAACCATTTGTAGAGACCAGCAAGAAAGATCTTTCCAATGGCATTAATCAAATAGACACAGCTGCATTATTTATAGTTTCAGAAAGGTCATCTATCTGTATCTAATACCCAACACATTACAAAATGGTGGATACTACAAGAGAAATGAGATGTAAAGCCTTCTGCTTTAATGGAAGGTGAATGATGCAGCTTCCAGATCAACATTGTCCAGTTGAGGTTTCCACAATATTTTCAATAGGAGTGAAAGATATCACATTTTCAGCCAATGATGTTCTTTGTTTGATGAGGCAAACACACTTTATATCAACTGAATCAAGATGACTCAGAATCTGGAATTTTTCAGTAAAGATAACAGGGGAACACAGGATAAATAAAAGGAAGTATTTCACATAATCTGTGATTAAACTATAGTATGAAATTCATTACCTGTCAGGCAGAAGCAATTAGAACAGCTCCAAGAATAGGTCAAATTGTTTTCTTTATTGCTGATCCCCAGATTATCTGCTTTCTCTTGGGAACGTCAAATATAGACTTAAGTCCCTTATTTCCTTCTCCAAATGGACTCTAAGATGCAATATCTTTTAACTCCCCCCTCCTTTGGGGACTCCCCTTCTTCAGCCACATTTCCCCAGTGTTGTGAGATGGCCATTAAGTTGAGTGGTATAAATTCATGAAGGATAAGGTTACTCCCAAGTGTGCTTGCCTTTAGGAAGGCGTTGAGGATCTGGATGTTCCCTAAGGCTTTGGAGAAGAATGTTGATGAGCTCATCTTGTGACGTGTAACAGGATTGGTGAGCCTCATTGTGCATCTTGTCGCTCTGCTTTTGGGGTATTTTTATAGTTTGTTTTTATTGTTCTATTCCATATTTTTGTGAGTTGGGTGGCCATGTGGCAATGGCTATGTTTGATAAGAGTTCCTTTCATTGTTTTTTGCACCTTGTTTTGACTATTGTGTTCCTCTCTGCACATAATTCCCTTTCTCTCCATCGCAAGAAAATCATTTCATCATTTACTAAAAAGGTAGATCTCTTTTTGCTCACTTCTGATATTCAATCTTCTGGGATAAATTTTCTATACTCGCTATACGTTGGGGAGACATCTTTAGACTAAGACTTTTTCTTAGGTGTGGATATTGGTTAAGGCAAAGGTCCCCAATCCCTGGGCCACAGTCCACTATTGGGCTGTCAGCCATTAAGAACCAGGCCATGGAATAGGAGGGTGATCATGCACACATGTGCAGATCCACTTGTGTGTGCAGCGAGTGGGTGGGCAAGTGTGTGCGTGCAGATCCATTTGTGTGAGTGGTGGGTACACATGCCCAATGCTTGTGCAAATGGAGCTGTGCATGTAACCATCGCCCGTAACCATCTCCTATTCACCTCCAGCCAGTCCACAAAGCTGGAAAGGTTGGAGACCACTGGATTAAGGAATCGGACTAGACCAGTGACATCCAGTTTCAGTCTACCTTCACTGATAGAAGCTAACTTGGTAGTTTTGATCCTGTCACTCTTACTCACAGGGTTGTTTTTGAACTTGAGTTGCCTTGTATTTCTGGAGAAAATGCAAGCCATAAATCTGATGACAAACAAACAAACATTACCTTCACATTTATAAAAAAAAGCCCAATTGACAAGACTGATCTGAACCCATATGGAGTGACTGTATTATGCGACTACTTTGCAAACTATCATGTCAGGCAAAACAAGGTACAATAAATAAAGTTACCCAAGGCAAATTAGAAAAAAGAATCTTATTTAAAAATTCAGACTGAGAAATTGATCTGGTATATGTAATGACGACAAGTTCTTTTTTTATTTTGAAACAAACAGAAAAATAAAAACAGGCAGTCATTTTCTCACAATGGAATCTATGTTCATTTTTAGTATCTTTAAATAGACTAAAGATGCACTGACTTCTTACAAACAAACCACCTCAAAAGATGTTCATTTTGGCAAAGGTGGTGAAAGGATTTGGACTGAGAGCAATTGAATGCAGATGGCATAATTGCCACCTCATTTATACTAATGATGTGCACAATCTAATATCAGTGCTTGCAAATGCTTTGAGTCTTTGTTCATAACAGAGTCTTTGTGTGTGTGTGTGTGTGTGTGTGTGCGCGCGCACGCAGGAAAATTACACATTTCTCCTATCTACATAATGAAAGAATAAGTGTAGGCACTGGGTACAAATTATTACTAGTGGAAAATAACATCTCTCTCTCTCTCTCTCTGCCAGACACACACACACACACACACACAGATATACACACAACTACCCTTTCTTGAATCAGGAGAACAAATGTGTGGGTATACCTTAATAGAAAACAGGTGTGCTCACATAATTTAACTATGTGAAAGAACCTCAAATAATTGTATAGGACAACATATTTTTTTCATTTGTCACTGATGGCACTCCTTGCATGCCTTAGCCCAGAAAGCTATTTTCACACCCCAGTGAGACTCCAGGTTCCTTCTTATGGAAGAAGAAGCCTTTCTCCCACC
>NW_015386424.1:1693378-1710213 GCF_001527695.2 Protobothrops mucrosquamatus
CCGCGCCCTCAAGACATGGCTATTCCAACAAGCGGGACTGGCCTAGGGCAATTTTTAGAGGGGTTTTTAATCATATTTTAATTAGACAACATTTAAATATTTCTTTTTAACTAATTTTAATTTTGTAATTGTTATTGATGTATTTTTTAACTGATTGTCAGCCGCCCTGAGTCCGCAAGGAGAAGGGCGGGATATAAATAAATAAATAAATAAATAAATAAATAAATAAATAAATAAATAAATAAATAAATGGGCCTCTAAGTGATTCTGCTAGAAAAAATAGCTGCAATTGTTCTCATGAAAACCCGATACTTCAAGGAAACGTTTTTTTGTAGAAAATACTGGGGACAACTTCAAGTTATGAAGTCTCTTGAAGGCTCAGTTCACATAAGCAATAAATAGCAATGCTAATAATAAATATTGGTACCAATTACTGTTAGAGGCCAGAAAAACTTGTGTTATATCTGGTTAGTCTGATTGTTTATCTCAGTGGCCCCCAACCTCTTGGACACCAAGGACTGGTTCTGTGGAGAGACGTTTTTCTGTGGACCGGAGGGGGTGTGGTTTATATGTGCTGCCTGCATCCCACGGATGGAGCTTCGCTTGATGGCAAGGCCTGGCTTTGGGCATGCTGTGGACCGGTGCCGGTCCACAGACCAAGGGTTGGGGATCCCTAGTTTACCTAGTTCACTATCAACCACTCTAAAAATAATGATCCAATGACTAACTTATTTCCCATCAATGACTGCTTTCAACTAGAATATCAAAACTTGAACCTGAGAATTTCTTTATACAAAACATATATGTTGAATGATCCATTGCAAAGTTGTTCACTTAACTGAATTCTAGTGTTTAAAACTCTCCCTCTACTCTCATTAAATCAAAACATCAAAGAAGAGTTCAACCCCAGACTTGTCCATAAACCCTCCAACTACAATTTGAAATGAATGCAGAATATGTTGGTGAAGATTCTCAGTCATCCAGGTAGAATTGTTGGAAGTTGAGTCATAGGAACTGGACATCTTTTCAGAAAAGAACTCCAGTTGCCCTGACTCAACTCCCTGTCAAAAATCCAGAACCAACTTCACCACAATTGCAATAATGTGAATTAGACAAGGCACCAGTATATGTTTTTCTGCTATTCCCACACTATATTTCGCCTTAATGGAAGCATTTGTGGCTTCTTTCTCCAGTTTTACAGCAATGAAAGTAATGATTCTATTCTGGTAGAACAAGTCAGCTTGTTCTGGTAGAACAAGCCCAAGATAATTAAGCAGCAGCAGAGTAGTGTTTGACTTTTTGCTGACATACAATCATAAGCCAACTTCACTGAAGGCATTAAATGCCTGCCTACTTCAGTGTTCAGAAGTGCCTACATCTGTAAAGCTAATAATGAAGAGGCAGATTCTCCTTATATATTTATTTTATAACAAAGAAAATCAGGATATATCACAAAGCTCTTTTATAGAAGTGCCTATGCAAAATGTCAACATTAAATGGAAAAGGCCAACCAAATCAAGTATACATCCTTACTCCTTTTAAAAAAACAGTTATGAGACTGAAGCTTTTAAATAGTAGTAGTTTTGGTGGTTTTCAGCTTTGATTAACCTTTACTTTATAGTTAGTATGGAATCAAAAGAGAGCTTCATCTAAATGAATGATGGACACTAGATAGATTGATAGGTAGGTAGGTAGGTAGGTAAGTAGATAGATAGATAGATAGATAGATAGATAGATAGATAGATAGATAGATAGATAGATAGATAGATAGATAGATAGATAGATAGATAGATAGATAGATAGATAGATAGATATCCAAACTTGTAGATTCAGAAATATTTCTCTAGGATATTTCTCAATTTTCTCAATTTACTACAAGAAGTATACTGTGGTGCAAGCAAGGTTCTATTTTTGCAATTATGTTTCTGCACTCCCATAACTACATTCTTTTAGCCAAAATAAAACATTAAAATCAGTTGCTGATATGTTACACTCAACATATTATTTTTAACTTCCTGCATCTATCATGCAAAATTCCCTATCAAGATTTCAGGGCCAACAATGATTGAAGAAATCTAGATTGTCTTTCTTCAAAGAGCAGATACATGCATTTCTGTGGCAAAGCAAGTCAGTTCAAAAATGAGCATGCATATGGTCAAGGTTGTCTGAAAGCTGTCACCCAATGGGTGGTTTTGATATGCAGCCTCACACAGAAGGTAGCCTGATGCTGTGCAGAGAAAGTCAGCTTCCCAACCCATTCAAATTACAGCGTGAAATAAGCTCCATGGGCATCCAGTGGCTGTGAAAGTTTTCTGTGCTTCCAGGCTGCACATTTATTAGATATACATGTATTATTGATGGATCTGATTTATATTCCATCTTCCTTTCAGGACTAAGGGAATCTTATATGGAATCAGTCCTCATTTTAGCTTCATATCAACACCTCTATGAGGTAGGATGGGTTGTGAACAGCCCGTAATAATCAAATTTCTTTTGCTGAGAGTGGACTGTAGCTGAATATCTCCATATAATGCGCCCATCCTCATATTTCAGCCATACAGAATTGAATAACCATGCCTTCTCCCATTATTAACTTTTTACTCTAGACTACACACCTGGAATTCCAAGATGTTTTCTATCCCTAAATTAAACAAATCTTCTGAATTAGGTCAAGATTGATAGATGCTGCTATAAATGCAAACATATGTATAAACAAAGGCATACTTTAAGAATTACAAGATGTATGAATTTATAGAATCATAGGAGTAGAAGGGACCTTGTACGTCTCCTAGTTTAACTCCCTGCCCAAGGCAGGAGGCCTTATTCCATCCTGGACAAATGATTGTACAATCTCTTCTTGAACACTCCAGCAATGGAGCACCCACAACTCCATTCCATTGACTTATTATTTTCACTGTTAAAAAAATATTTTTAGTTCTCGATTGGATCTCTCTCTGGCTAGTTCCCCCATTGCTTCTTGTTCTACCCTCAGATGCTTTAGATCAACCTCCTCTTCCCTGTGACAACCCTTCAAGTATTGGAAGACAGAATTCATGTCACGCCTGAGCCTTCTCTTCATTAGGCTAAACATACCTAGATTTCTCAACCATTCCTTATACAGTTTAGCCTACAAACCTCTTTTCATCTTTTTGTTTTTTTCTATACTCTTTCTAGAGTCTCAACGTCTTGTTTTGTATCATGGTGATCAGAACTGAACACAATATTCCTAATGTGGCCTCACCAGTGCAGTATAAAATGATACTATCGCTTCTTATAATCTTGATGCTGTTTCTCTGTTGATGCAACCTAGGACTTCATTGGCTGTTTTGGCAGTTTAAGTACACTGCGAGCTCATACTTAAGTGGTGGGCCACCAGGACACCTAGATCCCTCTCATAGGTAGTCCAGCAGCAATGCCAAGCCAGGTGCTGTCTATTCTGTACCTGTACATTTGGTTTTTCCTGCCTAAGTACAGGACCTTACTTTTCTCATCACTGAACTGCATTTTGTTGGATAGGGCCCAATGCTCAAATCTGTCAAGATCCTTCTTAACCCTGAATCTAACTTCTGAAATGTTAGCAATTCCACATAGGTTGGTGTCATATACATATTTGATGAGCTCCTCTTCCCCTCATCTAGGTCATTTATGAAGACATTGAAGAGTCCTACGTCCAAGGCAAAACATTAGATGCTCCACTGCATGCTTCCCTCTAGGTACTCCATGGAGTAGATGTACTCCAACTACAGCTACTCCAGATGTAGTTCCACTGAGGATCACACACTGAGTGTGGTTCACCAGCCTATTGCAAATCCAACCTTCTTCTCAAATGCAGAGATTCATTAAGCCATCCCAACAGGTAGCTAGAATGATGAGTTTCAAGAGTCACAGATGCTTAATCTATGGAATTTTAAGTTTCATTTCTTACAACATCACCCAACAATAAATTGTGGATTTTGCCTTTTGGATTGCTAGCATATGAGCTTCTCCATCAACAGAAACACAGGTAATTTCAGTCCTCATGGTTACCTGTTCATCTCCAATTGTAAAGCAATAGAATACTTCAGCCCAAATCTTCAGATTAGACACAAATTCAAATATATTTTATGCATGCAAGTGTTGCTGTGTTGTTTAACAAACAGGTTTCTGCAAGTAAGATTCTACAGTAGAATGTATTGGTTGGCATTATATTCTGTACTATACTACATTTTGCCCACCTAAAAAAAATTGGAGAAGTCCATCACATTATTCTGAAATGTCTAAACAATACTGAGTGATGCATAAAAAAGCAGTATTGTTTCAATCAAACAGAACACAGAAGGACAACTGCATTTCATTTGAATTTACTATTGAATTAGGTCAGTTTGCATTTCTAAGTGAGCTGATTTTTCCACCTGATTCTACTGCTTCTGGGTCTCTGAGTCCTGCCAAAAATTCAACCTGAAAAGCTCCACTATAAAAATAAGCAGTGCTATGCTGGATTAGACCACTGGCTCATCTATTTCAGCTGTATATTCACCTAGTGGCCAATCAACTGTATAAGAAAGACCACTACTCACCTAACAGATGGCCTTCAGAAGCAATTACGGTTGATGCCCATAATTTCCATTGGTCCAACCCCTTTTCTGAAACCAGCGAAGCTGGTAGCCAGTACCACATTTTCTGGTAAACAGGCATAATTTGGTATCAGCTAGGTCTATTTCTGCCTGTGCATACATTTTAATAGGCTGGTAAAGTTTTCTTTGAGTAGAAACTTGACATATACTCATAATTTTCTTGGCAACAGGTGAGAAGTGGTTTGTCAATGCTTTCTCCTGAATATTCACTGAAGATCTCCTATTCTAGCACTGATTAGATTTGACTTTGTTTAGCTTCTTAGCCCAGACAAGGTCAGTCATATAAATGGGGGACATAAAAAGTGGCTGTACTACAACTCAGGATTAGAAACATTTATTTCCATTCCAGAGTTTTTACCATTTGTATCCTTCTTTATTCTTCTGTTTGATTGGGGCAATAATGTATTTTTTCACTTTTTATTACTGATGGTTTTTTTGGGTGGGGAGTTATTTGGATTTAATTTTAATATTTTATTTTGATATCTTGCTCATAGTTGCTTTGTAGCCTCGAGGAGTCTTGAGAAGGAATAGAATATCCATTAAGAAATGAATAATTAGAAAATTAATCTCCCCAGATCACAACTCTCATTTTCTTTTAATGAAAGTCTTAAAAATTGTCAGAAACTGTCAACCTGAAGCAAACTATCACACTGATACTGGGAGTGGGAGAATCATGTAAATGTAGACTACCTATGACTTATTCATGCATGATGTCTGCACTGAATTCAAAAGCATATAAAAAATAGATGGGGCCACCCTCACTGCGCCCACACTTACAGTACGCATGCTACTGATACTGAATGGGGATCCTGAAGGAAGTTCTAGACAGATTGATTTGAATATGAGAACAATATTTTAGGAATCCTGAACAACTTTCTATGACAGAACCATGCTGAACTGTTCTTAAACTAATAACTGCCCAGATGACCAACTGGAATCTACTAGGTTTCCAGATGTTGCTGAACAAAAACTCCCAGCATGACCAATGGCAAGCACTGTTGTAAATTGTAGCCCAACAGGATCTGGAAGATCACAGATCCTTCATCTGTACTCTATCCTAAACAACTATTTAGATTTTCTAAATCCAGGAAGAGAATGTGCGATTCATATCCTATTACCTATTGAAATCCCATTTAAATCACTGCATTTATTCAAGACATAGCTGTATATAGCTGTATTATGCATCTAGATGTGTATAGATGTATAAAATACCGTAGATAAAAACTCACGATCACCAGGAGAGTAAAAAGTTTAAAACTTTAATTTAAAACCAAGCTTTCGCTGGGAGCTCCCACCATCATCAGGGTTAACAAGCCAGTCTATGGGTGTGCCTTAAGTAAGGTTGTTTGACATCTGCGCCCGGCTCCTAGAACGCGTAATTGGCCCCAACCAATTAGCCTGTGACCTAATTATTCCTATCACACCTGCGTTTTGGTCTCCTTTCTCACATTTAAAGGTTGCTCTTTTTGTTTCTGTGACGTCAGCTTTACTGCCTGCTGGAGTTCCCTTCACTCCCTCCCTTCTCTTAAAGGTGTTCTCCCACGTATTCACTGTCTTCCCATGAGTTGCATGGGAATCCTGTAAGTACTTACAACTACTGCCCTCCTCTTCTTTTTCAATATATTCCCCTATACCCTCTATCTCTGCATTTCCTTCGTGCATCTTCCCCCTTGCTAGCTCCCCCTGCTGTGGGATGCGGTTTGCATTGCGCACAATCGGCCCTCCACATCTTGTTCATGGGGCCGTATGGTCTTGGTGTATATGCTCATCCTCCCCAGCCTCGCGTGCCACGCGTGTATAGATGTGTAACTCTTGTCATCCATCAGTTTACTTATGAAATAAAATGGAATGATCAAAACAAGTAATCATTGTTGTATTCCTTGAAAGTATTACAGAGAAGGCAGGCTTTAACTCAAGAGTGTATTTTTCAAAACTTTTTAACATCATTGGAGCATTTTATTCACATTTTAAAAAAATAGCTTAAAATTGGCACAGTGGAACTTTAAACATGTGTATGTGTGCCCGTTTGTGTTGATATCATTAAATATGGGAACTAGCTGGTTCTGGAGAAAGAGGACATTATCAGTTACAGCTCATCTTCTTTGCAATGCTTCCAAGGTATACAAGAATGATTGCTTATAAACTGTTTGAAGCTACGATCTACTTGTACAAGGGAGTTATGACCTGGTTCTGTTGTTCTGATAGTTGCCCCTCCATGGGGGAGGGGTCACATGATTGCACTTTGGGCACTGTTTATAGCTGTTTGCAGCATCCCATGGTCATAGGACCATAGTTTATGACATTTGCTTGATTCCAGAAGTACAGCTGTTCTGTACCAATCAAACAGATGAAAAATGCCTAATTATGCCACATATCTCTAGTCCCATTCCTTTAAATCTCCCTCACTGAAGCTTTTGGAAATGAGGTTTGCCAGCAGGGATACTATGTAGAGCCCAATTCCTCACCATTCTTATGTGGCTCTCCCTTGCCATTCCCCAGCTTTATTTATTGCTGCAGCATGTTCCTTTTGAGGTATAATTAAAAAAGATAAATAACCATATCATTGTTCACAAAGATAAATGGATAGTTTCGGGCTGTTCTGGGCGTATTATGTTTCCCCTTGCACAGAGGAAATGAATGTTTCAGGCTTTTCATTTGGGTACCTTTTATAGGAAAGAAAAACACCTAGGAAGTCCGATTATTTTGATCTTCCTTCCCTATACTGCAGCCACCGAGCTTATGACAATGTAATAAGGCCATCCATTATCCAACTGGAGTGGTTATCCTGGAGGCAATGACTTCATTGTATGCTAAGAGTCTCCCATCAGACTCTTATCCAGAAATAGACACTCACACTGGAGTCCCAACGTCAGTGCCCATTAAAAATTCCTACACTAGAGATCGAGAAGCAATTTTATACCCTGTAATTGCCTTGTTACAATTTGGTTCCTTCCCATATTTTCTCCATATCTGATGTTAGTCACATAATCAGTCTTTGCAAAGCTTTGGTTGACATGATTTCCCCACCTTGCAGGAACTACAATATTTCTGTAGCACAGCAGTAATGGCATCATGGTCTATTGTAACCTGCTTTTCTTTTAAACATTATATGGCTTCTGTTTTAATGCAGCAAGTTGCCTTGTCACTATGTCTGATTGTTGGTCTACCTACCTGAGTTAATGTGTCCCAATCTGGGCAGAGGGTATCCTTCAATTCCCACAGTTCTCAACAATGGTCATGCTGATAGTATTTTGGGAATTGAGGTCTATGCATCTGGAGGGATTTAAGGTGGGAAAGGCTAATGTACAGGATTCCCAAGATAAATATTTTCCCTACTCTCTCTGGATTCAGCTTAGGACTTTCTGTTTGCAAAGCTCAAACTCTGCTGTTCACTGACAGACCTTCTCAAGGAAACAATATTTTACCAATATCTTTAAGCCTAAGTCAGTACTGGTTGTTTTCTATACCACCCTGCTATATGATCCTAAGCAGAGAGGTTTTCAAAAGATTCTAGTTCCTAGTTCAGACATATGTTGATATGACGAAAGTGGAATATATGACTTTGTGACATCAGAGACAAATTCCTTGTCTGTCTAATCACACTTGGCCAAATAAAGTATTCAATTCAATTCAATCATTTGGCACTTAACTTCTTGATTATATTCATGCAGAGATAGCAGAAGGCCTAGTCAAGTTACGCTAGATTAGGAGATTTACAATATATCTGTATTTACTGTGTATAGTTATATTTCTTCTAATAATATGTTAAAATTAATGTGTTATTTTTTCTTAGAAAGTTTGAATTCTGTGCATTCAATGCTATTTTGAGAAGGGAGAACAGTCACTATACAGACCCTACCCAAAACAGCCCTGATTCTATCACTCATATGGACTCCCAGACCCATGGAACTTTCCTGCTTTCAGCCTTTCTACATCTGACATCATACTGAAGATTCAAAAAGCAGATTTATAGAGGTTTGGTTGAATGTGCCATACTTTATGGTTCCTTCTTCAAACTCTTGAACTCAGATTTCAGTGAAAAAGCCTCTTGGTTAGTATTTGCAGTATAAGTAGTCATCCACTTACGACCACAGTTGAACCCAAAATTTCTGTTGCTAACCGACACATTTGTTAAGTGACATTTTGTCCCATTTTACAACCTTTCTTTGCCACAATTGTTAAGTGAATTGCTGCAGTTCTTAAGTTAATAACATGCTTGTTAAGTGAATCTGGATTCCTTATAGACTTTGCTTGTCAAAAGATTGCAAAAGATGATTGCCTGATCCCGGAACTCTGCAACCGTCATAAATATGAGTCCATTGCCAGCATCTGAATTTTGATCATGTGACTATGTTGATGGTTGTAAATGTGAAAAACATTCTTATGTTACTTTATTCAGTGTCACTGTAACTTTGAAATGGTCACTCAGTGAACTGTTGTAAGTTGAGAATTGCCCGTATTACATTTAGTCTTTTGAGATTCCAGATTCTACCTCCTCTAGTTTTTGAATTGTTTAAGTTGTTTAATTATTTTATGCTTATCTGAAATGAATCTTGATATTCCAACTCCATATAACATGACTTCTTGGGGGGGGGGGGGAAGTTGGACATGAAAGTTGGATGAAGTAGAAGCCAGGTTTTTTTAAAAAATAATAAGCATTTAACAAAATGGAGTCAGAGACTTCAGAAAAGCCAAGAAATCCACAATAGTACATTTTTTAAAAAAGACATCAAGACACTTTGTTAAGGAGATAAAAAAAAACACACTAACCCTGCTCAGTACATATGGAGTATTGAATATAAATTAAGAAAACCATTTTTTTCAAATGCACCAAATTGGTCTATCAAAGGACCTTTCCTTTGAATTGAGACTGCAATCCTAACAGGAACTAAGCAGCCAATCAAACTGCACATTCTGGGATAACCCTTTAATAGCACTGAAATGGATCCAGCAAAGCTTTTGACAACATGCATCATATTCTTCTATTGATTCAGCGCCCAGGAACATTAAAGATGGATGTGGGCCCTGTTCTTAGAGCCCAGTTGGCTTTTCCACTATAAAATGATTTAACTCCTCTTTCTTCAAAGCATAAGGGCTTTCTGTAGTGATATTTAATATATTTGTTATTTTTATTGATTGTTGTACGTCACCCAGAGTGAGATGGGTAGCCAAGTAAATATGATTGATAAATACTTTCTATTTTTAAATAGGGATTTCCTTTTTAACGAATTCTTGTCAAGAGGAAAACATTTTGTATCAAATAAATAACAACCAATCAACATCAAACAAAATTAGGCAGATGCTTTTAGGAAATTTGCAAATAGATCACGAAGGCTACAGTATTGCTTTCCAATCTTGGCCAAATATGGGCACCTCCACCGCCTGCCGTATTATGTGAGGACATGTATATATGGTGTCCCAATCATCAAAGATTTTGCTCACATAATGTTTAATTGTCAATTATATTCCCTTCCTAAGCTTAGACATTTAACATCCCTACTTGAAAGAATGATCCACTTGAATCTGAATTGCAAATTGTCTACTTTCTTCTGAGTTCTAACCTATAAATCGCAAGTAGAACTGCCAAGTTTATAGTTAAGACACTTGATCTAAGAACCTGTTATATCTCACAGGTAAACCTCAACAAAGACAACTGGTTTTTCTTTTTCCTTGAAGACGTTTCGCTTCTCATCCAAGAAACTTCTTCAGTTCAGATATGCAGGATAGAAGGATTTATATTCCTTGTAGTCATATAGTTGTTAGAACTCATTCTGAGAGTTGTTGAGGCCACTTGAAGCATATTGGATGAAAGAAAAAACAAAGTGTAGTTGCCTTTGGGATATCTACCTCTATACTTTCCAATTCATTTCATACAGTAAAAATTAACAAAGTGGGAGTGGATGGCCAAGGGTTGTGAAGAATGTTGAGATCAAATTCCAGTGGGAAGGCTCTGAAAGTGTTGCATCTCATTTGTTCTTGAAACAAATGCATAGGCAGATTTGTTTAAAGAAGGGACGTTTATAAGATGCAATCAACATTTTCAGATATCTGAATAGTTATTATGTAAAGACGGAAATCCCTAGTATTTGCTGTTGCTCCAAAGATCAAGAATAACAAGTTACACAACCTATCTGTATGTTAAATACAGATAGGTTGCAATTATTGTACTGTTTGAATGGTGCAAAATTCAATTTAGTAAATTTATAAATTCATATCGGGTTGTGTTAATGCAAGACAAAATTCAGTCGGTGAAGGGCTAGTATATGCATGGTTAAGATTTGCATATGGGCAAGTGTGGCTTGTGAACAAACATGCTGGGATTTTAGATGCTAATTATCAGTTGTGCAAAATGGAGAAAAGGAAGTTTCTATTTAAGGAAAGCTAAGAAAAAAAACTAATTTTGAAGAATTACAGTAGAATACAGGAGATAACGGTACACCTTGAATAGTTTATCCTCAAGCTGTAACCAATTATCCTATTTCCCCTAGAAACATCACTTTGAATAGTGCAAATTTGAATAATGTGAACATTTCATGGGATTCATTAACCATCTAATCAAGACCTACCCGTAATATGGAAAACTTCCTCACCTTAAATACAATTCAGTAATGAATAAAATTATCTTGGATGGAGATGTGCTTCCTCAAAGATGTTTATATGAAAGATGGACAGCCTTATTAAGCAACAGCATACCTTTTAATATTTAGATAAACTACCTATTTTATTTATTAGTATTAACATTAAAACGTAGGTTTTATGAAATTTCCTGAGAACATTTATATTTACTACGTAAAATTTATAAAGAAAAAGACTATGTTTGCACTGGCCAAACTTTCTATTTGATTTTATTTTAGTCAGCATCTGCATTATAGGCCTGTTTTGAATTTTAAGAGGCATTGATTTGTATTGATAAACTATTGGAGAGATTAACTCCTTTAGACGAGCTTAGTAAAATGAAGGCGGTCATTTCTATGTGAACTAAAGAAGAAATGGTGTATCATATATTTACAACAGGATAAATAGACATGAAGGATTTTATACATGCAAGGAAGCATGCAAAAAGTATCCTAAAATAGATGTTTACTGAAACAGATATCATTCAAGGCTCAGTCCTGATAGCTTTCAATTCCTATTTAATTAAGAGTCACAAAAATGAGATGTGCAGCTATACAAATTCAATGAATGAAATTTCAAACCATCGATATATTAATAGATATACGCAAATCAATAAAACTCTGTATACTTTATTATTCACCTTAATAGGGCAAGATTTTTTTTTTCACATGAAAAATAAGCAATGATTTGTCTTTGTAATGCCTCACATCCTATGGAGATTTAATACTCACCTTATAGTTTATGTAACTGTTCATGTAAATTGCCAAAAAGTTTTTTTTCCTGTTTAATGAAAAGCATCATATTTTTGCTCATTGATGCCCTCATTCTCTTAATACAGGCTTGAAAATGGAAATATCTTCAATGGCAGTTCCTTTACTGCAGTTTGTACATAATTTTGAGAAGTGTATTTTGATAGATTTTTTTCAGAAAAAAATATGCTATCAGCTTTTGGCATTGTGAATTCCAAAGGAAGGTAATTCACATTTTCTTCTGGCAGAAATCCCTTACATTTCCATTATCCAACATAGCCATGTTTTTGACCAGAAATCCCATAGTTACTTAGCTCCAGAAAAAACACTGTTACAGGGGCAAGACCAAGGAAGCAAAACCAACTGATTTCAGGAAATTATCTTCAATGTTAGTCTAGAAACATACGGAATTTGGAAAATTCTTGGAATTTCTCAGGCTCATTTATAGTGAGATGATTAAGGGGGAATCTTTCTGAATAGAGGAGATTCCCAGGAGAAGGACAGGGGGGAACATTGCCATTTATAAAATAAACAGTTAATTGTCTGCTTGTTTTCTATTTTTTCCACTTCCTGCAATATTTCACAACCACAGCGCGATGGGCTTCAGCTATTGTTAATAACCTAAATAAGTAAACACCCAACATGGCATTTTAAAAAAAAAACTTTATGCACACATATTGCTCCTGCAGTAAAGGTAGTCCTCAAATTATGATCACAATTGGGACAGTGGTGGGATTCAAATAGGTGAACAACCGGTTCTTTGTGTGGATGCTGCTTCTGGAAGTCCATTCTGGGCCTGGGCAACAAAAAATTAACTACCAGTTCTGCCGAAGTGGTGTGAACTGGCTGAATCCCACCACTGAATTGGCACCAGAATTTCTATTGCTAAGCAAGGCAGTTGCTAAGTTGCTAAGTCATCCCTGATTTTATGTCTTTTTTGCCACAGTTGTTAGGCAAATCACTGCAGTTGTTAAGGAAATCATATGGTGGTTAAGTGAATTCAGCTTCCCCCATTGATTTTGCTCAAATGGCAATCCCATGAGACCTGCAACTGTTGTGCATGCTGGTTGCCAAGTGTCCGGATTTTGTTCACTTGACTGTGAGGATGCTGTAACAGTTGTAAGTGAGAGAGCCCATTTTAAATCACTTTTTGCATTGCCTTTGTGACATCAAACAATTGCTAAACACATGGTTGCAAATTGAGGACTACCTGTACATCAATCTTTGCAATATAGTGAAATTATTTAACAGAATAGAAAAACACAGTTGGAAGGGACCTTGGAGATCTTCTAGTCCAACCATCTGCTCAGGCAGGAAACCCTGTACCATTTCAGACAAATTGTCCAGTCTCTTCTTCAAAACTTCCAGTGTTGGAGCATTCACCGCTTCTGGAGGCAGGTTGTTCCACTGGCTAATTGTTCTAACTGTTGGGAAATTTCTCCTTAGTTCTAGGGTGCTTCTCTCCTTGATTAGTTTCCATCCATTGCTTCTTGTCTTACCTTGTGGTGTGTTGGAGAAAAGATTGATCTCCTCTTATTTAAAAAAATAGAAGGAATTAAATAAAAATATGATATAAATCCTATGCTTATCGTGTTTAGACCCCATCCTCTTCCTCTCTTGCCTCTCCCTGGAAGTCTCTGAAGTTTTCTATATAACCATGAATGGACCTCAGATGAAAAAATGTTCTCCACCTCTACTGTACATACATCCCACATGATTCTTTAAATTGCAGTGCTGCTGTGTCACATTGAAAGGGAGATGCAGTGTTTTTCCCAACCAAATTTCACAAGATATTTGGATGATTGTCAAAGTTTACTTCTCTTCTTTCAGTAGCCCTCTGAACTCACTTTGTACTATTTTTACTGAGACACCAGTAACATTTCTCAGGGCTGAAGCAACTCTTGTGATCGCTGCCTGCTGAAGCCAGCACAGTCTCACAAAGACACTGATAAAAGACACTATCATTTAAATATCTCCCTTCATTCCCCTCCCTCTTTCCATCCTACCTTCTCCAGAAATGTTTTCAATTATTACAGTTTTGGCTGATGAAGGCAAGATCAACCTGACTTTCAGAAAGTCTCCTCTGTTTTCTATACAGACGCTATCTCAAGGCTACAAGGGGGGGTGTCATTTCTCCTCTTGACTATGTCAAAGTGAATGGCTCAAAATGCCTCCAATAACTCTACCTTATTCTCAGGTGAGACAGATTGTGCAGCTTCTGTTTGGCTCTGAAGATGTTCCTGGGCCAGTCACTAGGCCAAGGATGACAAATTACCTCTCTGCCTATATCTGAGCTGGGACATTTCTCTCTACAGCCTCCACCAGATGGGCCTAATTAAACTATTAGCCAATGAGTGAGGTCTGATGGCTCCATTAGGAATCCTCCTGTGCTTAAACAAACAGCTCAAAATAAATAGTTTCCTTCCAATTAAAGGACAGCTTATGTGCTTTCCTGCACATTCAATCAGCAGAAAGTGTTTCAAGAGCTTTCTTGCTTCTTCCTCTCTTTTATCCTAAAGCACCCAAGATCAAGGGTTTTTGAGAAAAGGGGATTATGGTGCTTGATTTGATTGGCAATCTTGCTTCAGAAAAAAGATTAACTGTTAATTCCACAACTGAAACCATGTAGGTTCAAAGTTATGATCTTGACACTATAAATTAAGTAATGCCATTCTAAATGTAGAATGAACAACCTAATGCCAATGTGAAGAGATTTGGGTTAGGAACTTAGACATCTGCATTCCAAAAACATTATTTTGAATTACAGTCCCCTGAGTCACTTATATCGTCCAGATGTTCAAGAATGTATCTTAAGGTAAGCATCACTACAGTTCCTGGATGTTATAGGTGAACTTGAACGCTTCTCATTCTATTTAATCTATATACTTTTTTCTCTTCCTGGAAAGGAAACAACAGTAGCCAAGCAAGAGAAAAAGTTCATTCAAGATCCATTTTCCCCCCACTGGTTCTATTCAACTGAATTCACTCAAGTGGTGGTTAACAAACACTGTGGAGAGTATGACATGTCAAATTAGCAGCTTTGCAAATCTCCTGTTAATTGTCAGCCTAATTAAAAAATTGCTAATTATAATGTTTATAACTTCAAATAACTGCTCAGCTATAAAGTACTGGCTGTCAGGTGTAAACAGGGGGACTGAATGGGGGAAGGGTGTGGAAAAAAAATCAATCGACATCTGTTAATTTATCAGAGGCAGTAGATTAAATTGAAAAATGGATTGCCTAATGCACTGTAAATCTGCATTCCAATAAACAGACCAATTCATTACAATGCCTCTTAATAAAATGGGGATGACCATCTTCAGTGACACCCAGTGGTTTCTCTTTCCAATCAGATTTAAGCCAATGGAAGGCTACACAATGGGGACCAGAATTTCTGTTGCTAAGAAAGGCAATTGTCAAGTGAGTCACATTCCATTTTACAACCTTTTTGTCATGGTTGTTAAGCAAATTACTGCAGTTGTTGACAATAGGGATGCTGTGATGATTATAAGTGTGAAGACTGGTTATGTCACTTTTTTCAGTACCACTGTAATTTTGTACAGTTAGCTAAACAGATGGTTGTAAGTCAAGGACTACTTATAGCCAAGTTCAAAGTTAATTTTATTTTATAACTCTTTAAAAGGTGAAATGGAGGAGGGGAGGCCATAATGATAAGATCTTCCATTTGGAACAGGATTTGGATCCCAAGATTTCTTGGCGAGAGCTTCAAAGTACCAAGAGAAGATCAGAATTAAAGTGTCAGATCTTGACTGAAGATTTCACTCTCATCAGGAAAGCTCACCAAGTATGTAACAAGTTTTAACCTGGGTATGGAGTTTGCAGCTGAAATTTTCAATTACACAGAGTGAAGAAAATTTGCTTTCTTTGACATAATACTCATCAGCTTCATGAGCTAATGCTTCATAAACTTTTGATTAAGTAATTCCAGTACTACTCTGTTTTCCATTTAGATCACGGGTGTCAAACTCACCACGTCACATGACGTTTTGCGACTTATCGCAATTCCTTTTGCATTGCCGGCAATGGGGTGGGCGCAGCTTCAGTATGATGAAACCAGCCCACGGGCCCGCAGTTTGACACCCTTGATTTAGATCATATACAAGCTGTTAGCCTATTCAAGGGTCCTGAATACTAGAGAAAACTTACACAAAATAGCCCAGTTTTAAGATCCCAGACCGTGAATGACTTGCAGGTAAAGAACAGTTGCTGCTGAGAACATACAGCACAATTTAACCGTTCCTTCTACAAATGAGCTGATCAGAAAAACATCTCCAATGAGAAATAAGACATTGCCTTAAAAATCACAAAGGGATACATTCCACATTACTGAACTTGGTGCTAAGGGAGCTGGTTGTGTCATCTCATGCTGCTGTGCTGATGTTCTGATCAAGAAACCACCAGGTTCATTGTTGCACACCACTTTCCAATTAAGATGTCAATGGGCTGGCAAGGAATCTTACCATTGCCATCTCTTTCTGATATAGGAAACCAATCGTCACTGAAATAGAGAGAGAAGATACACAAATTGTCTCCCAAGACCTATTTAGACCAAGGACTCTGTCTCTATTATAATTATCTATCTCTCTATCTGAGATAGATAGATAGATAGATAGATAGATAGATAGATTAGATTAGATTAGATTAGATTAGATTAGATTAGATAGAGATGTATTACAGGTGGATGGATGGATGGATGGATGGATGATGGATGGATGGATGGATAGAGATAGATAGATAGATAGATAGATAGATAGATAGATAGATAGATAGATAATAATAATAATAATAATAATAATAATAATAATAATAATAATAATAAATTTAATTTATATGCCGC
>NW_015386424.1:1711489-1740435 GCF_001527695.2 Protobothrops mucrosquamatus
CCCAGGACCCTGTCCACGTCCTCGGGCGAAACAGAGTCAAACTCCTCCCATTCAACCGTCTCAAGGCCTGCTTCTGTCTCCTCCCCCTGGGCCGACCAGTCGGAGTCCAAGCCTTCTCGGATCCGCGCGACTTTGTCATGCAGATATTGAGCGAAATCCTCGGCCCTCCCCTCCAGGGGGTTCCCCCCCCCTCAATTGATAGATAGATAGATAGATAGATAGATAGATAGAGGCAGAGCTAAAGATAGATAGATGGTAGATAGATGATAGATATATATAGAGATTGATAAATCTAATATTTATTAGATATTTTGACATAAATAGAATATAAACATGAAAATATACAAAGGAAAAATTAAGAAAAAGGATAAAAGAGAAAGTGGAAGAAACAATGCAGATTGAAAAAGAAGATAATGAAAGAAGCGACTTCTGATCTTTACAGAAGCTACAACTTATGTTTATTACATATGGTTATACTATATGGTTCCCTTCTTCCCATATTCAACCCTTTTTAATCAGCAAATCCAAAAATCCCCATTTCATTTTTCCCCATCTTCAGCAAAAAGTTGATAAGAGGTTTCCAGTTTTTATAAAAGAATTTATATTTTTATCCCTGACCAAACAGGTCAATCTTGCCATTTCTGCATATTCCATCATCTTAACAATCCTGTCCTCCATTGTGAATGTTTCAGTATTTCCCCATCTTTGTGCCAAATTTTTCTTAAGATCAAAAACCAAAATACAAAATGCAATACCACACAGTCTAAACAATGGGAGAAACAGCCAGGAAAGCAAGAGAATTGTACATCTTCTGAGCAAAAAATAAATTAGTTCAACAACCACTGCCAGTGTTAAAACCAAAGTCTTCTCACAGCAAACATGATTTGTCTTGGATAGTTTTGTAGCATTCTACTCATCAGACCAACCCAAGCAGGAGGTTATTAAGGGTACTATTAATTCAGAGCAAAATGGCTAACAGAAAGGAGAATGCAGAAGTACGTGCAAACGGTCTCACTCACCCTATCTGTACAAGGGCACAAAAGGTGTATAAATCTCTCTTGCAGTACCATCAGTGACAAGGTATTGTGTCTGGCTAATGACAATATTTGTCTGTCTGGAATGAAAAGTTACTATTAAAATAATTGGGTGAAGAGAAAAATCTACTTTGAAGACTATCTTGATCCAGATCAAGAAGGTGCTGCTTATAGTCTAGAACAGGGCTTTTCAATCTTTTCACCCATTGTACCACTTTTAGGGTATGGCAGTATCCGAGTACCACCACTCACCTAGCAAGGTGTCAAAAACTTGATGACCAAAAAAAAAAAAAAAAGGAAAAAAGTGATAAAGTACAGGTAGTCCTCGACTTACAACAGTTCGCTTAGTGACTGTTCGAAGTTACAATGGCACTGAAAAAAGTGCCCCCCCCAAGCCACAACCGAGCAAGACACCTGCCTGCCCAACTGGCGGCGCTCTTCCTCCTGTCCGAGGTTTTCATTGTTGTGAGCATTTCTGTTGAGGACTGGCAGCGGGGGTGGGGTGGGGTGTGTTTGGTTTTTATTCCCCCCGTCTACTGGGTGGTTGCAGCAGGTTTTGGTCACTTCACATGACCCTGGGACACTGTGACCATCATAAATATGAATCAGTTGCCAAGCATCTGAATGTAAATCACAAGACCCTGGAGATGCTGCAACATTCCAGCTGATCCATGCTTCTTCTGGGCTCAGCAGAAGCACCAGCGCCGAGCTCCAGCTGGAGCCTGGCGTTGATCCTGGCGCTTCCGCTGAACCCTGACAGCCCTGCAGCTCCAGCCATCTCTCGCTCAGACTTGTGCAATGCTGCCACCGGTTCAGCTCATTCCCCCCCCGCTACCACTTTTCTAGGATGGTCACGTACCACCTGCCAGGTGCCAATGTACCACAGGTGGTACGCGTACCACTGGTTGAAAAGCCCTGGTCTAGAACAGGGGTCTTCAAAACTTGGCCCTTTTATGACTTGTGGACTTCAACTTCCAGAATTCCTTAGCCAGGCATGCTAGCTGAGGAATTCTGGGAGTTGAAGTCCACAAGTCGTAAAAGGGCCAAGTTTTGAAGATTCCCTGTTCTAGAATGATCCTCTCAGGGTCTCTCATCCAAAATTGTGTGGAAAAGCCCAACCTTTATTTAAAAAAAAAGAAGAAAGGATTAATTAATCTAGGATTAATTTGGTGAACTATCGCAGAGACTAATATGAGCCAATATTTTGTTAAAAAAAATTCACTCAGCGGATACAATTATAACAGGTATGCAATCTAAGAACTCCTAATAAACATTTATGGAAGAAAATTTATGAAGTGATAATTAAAGAATTTGAGTGATGGTAGCATTCCCAAAGCTACCTTATATGGAGAGAAATGATGTTCAAAACTTTTCTGCATTTCTTTCTTACCTATAACCATGCACATTTTGTGGTGAAAGGACAACTTCCATCTGTCTTTTTGCCTTTGTGGTGATCAAATTTTCTATCACCTTCCAATAGAAGAGAAGAATCCTTAGTGATCTCTGAGCATGGTTACAGGTAGTCCTCAACTTACGGCCATAATTGAGCCCAAAATTTCTGCTACTAAGCAAAACAGGCGTTAAGTGAATTTTGCCCCATTTTACAACCTTTCTTGTCACAGTTGTTAAGTGAATCACAGCATTTAGTAATATGGTTGATACGTGAGTCTTACTTCTTCTTCTTGCATTGCTTGTCAGAAGGTTGTAAAAGGGGATGGTTGTAAACTTGACCCCAGGACACTGCATCCATCATAAATATGAGCCAATTGCCAAGCATCTGAATTTTAATCATGGGGATCCTGCAATAGTCATAAGTGTAAAAAATAATCATAGGTCACTTTTTCCAGTGCTGTTATAACTTTGCCTTGTCACTGAACAAAAGATTGTAAGTTAAGTATGTGCTTGCAAAATTGTATTATTCAACTAGTGCACACAAGCAAGCACAGGAAGCACCAAGGACTTCATCTTTCTCCCCCCCTCCCCACTCATTGGGTAAGAACTAAGGCTCACAAAGTTTATTCAATAGGATCTCTACAAGCGTCCAGGGAAGCATCAGGCTGACAGTGAGGAACATGGCACACAGCTCATAGGAACTCAAACTGTGCTGCTTCCAATGGTTTATTTTGCTTATAAGCACCCAACAGAGCTCCATAAAGGAGAGAACTCAGCCTTTTTGCCCTGAATAACTTAACTGCAACAAGGATTAAATTGGTGCTGCTGTGGCCAGTAAATCAAATTATGGCATTGGAAACCCTCTGCACTTAAACAGTGTTTTCTTCCAAGCAGTGAAACTGTGGGAAAAAATTGCTTAGCACAGTGGTGGCAAACCTATGGCATGCATGCCAGAGGCGGCACTCAGAGCCCTCTCTGTGGGCACACAGGCCATGCCCTGGAGATGGCAACCATCCCTCTTCAACCAGCCGCCCGCTAACTCGCCAAGGTCCCACATGGCTGGATGCATCCCAGCACCCATGCACTTGCTTGCCTCTGTGTGCAGAGGTCAATGGTGTCAGGCAGCAGCTGCCCCGGCCCCTGCCTCACCTTGCCCTGCGACAATGGCACCCCCGCCCTGCCTCACCTTGCCTTGCCTCACCCCACAGGATGAGCCTCCTGCCCACCACCCCACGTGGCAGAGACCCCCTGGATCTCCCCCAACCCTGCCCGGCCCCCACAGGCGTCCCTCCCCATGAACAACATTGAGATGATCACGCCCACCTTGGCCACTCCCACCCAATCTGCCATGACCACGACAGCCATGCCCACCCAGTGGGCCATGCCCATCTGGCACCCGGCGATAAATAAGTGGGTTTTGGGTTGCAGTTTGAGCACTCGGTCTCTAAAAGGTTCGCCATCATTGGCTTAGTATTTAAGGTTCGGGGCTGGTTCAGTGTGGAGGCCATTTATTTTCCAAATATGAAGGCAGCTGGCACACTTCATAGTGAATAGGACCATTTCTGCTTTGGAATAATTCTAAATGAGGAATCCTGGGGATTGTAGTCCACACAGCTTAAAGTTGCTGAGGTAGAGGAACACTGGTTTATTGGACAATATCTGTCAAGTCCATGAAATCAAGACTACAGGCAGTTTAAATGCATATGGGTTTATTGTAAGCTAATGATCTCTACAAGAACTGGAACTGCAAATGGTCAAAGCAAACGGATGGCAGATAAGAGTTAATGGAATTCAAGGTGGGCAGGACTTAATTTTTTTGTGGACAGCTGACATATTTGGCACATCAATAAGTCTCCCTCTGCTCATCTGCTACATCAACAGAGGATGAAACTCTTTTTTTGGTCAGAACATTAACAACAGAGTTGTTTAAAAAACAGGGAAAGAGAAGGGAACAATTAGGCACTCTTGTTCAAATCTTGCTGAGATGGGAGTAGTAGAGACACCTCCAGAGGTTACATCTAATCGACATGATGTTGTTTTCATCCAGCAACTTAATCACCCAAAGTAAAGACTGATATGTAGTTGTACCTCTCAGTTTAGCCTGCAGGTTTTCTATAAATATTGAATCAAATGCTGCCTTTGTATTGATGAAGGTGTCAAGACGGCAAGATTGTGTATTGTATTTTTGTAATATTTTATGTATAAATTATATTATATATTTTAATTTTATTAATAAGGTACCATAAGCTGACCCTGTAGTAAGATGGACAGCCAATAAAAACTAATAAATAATAAAATAAAATAAAATAAAAAAATAAGCAAACATTGGCAGCTGGAATATTTTGATATATATGATGCAGCATAATATACTGATCAAAGACTGAAGGAAGTACTATGTTGTGTTAGTATAAATTTGTTTCTTTTGGGTTTCTTTTTCCTTCTAAGTTAACTTTATTGTTGGAATGGGCTATCGCTGTTGTTTCCCAGCACAAACAATCTTTCTATCCCTCTAAAGGCTTCTTAGCAGCCTATACTTTCCAGTCTGAAAACATTTCCCATGAGAAGTGTTTCCTTGTTATGTCTATCCTGGGACATAACCAAAGGGAACCAGGGAGATTTTTGGACAATGAAACAGCATGCTGGCTGGGGAATTCTGGGAGTTGAAGTCCATGCATCTTAAAATTGCCAAGGCTGAAAAACACTGATCTAAATCATCTCCTCCTGCTCTCTTCCTTAAAGCAAAAGAAAAGAATGATGTTCCCACGAGGGTGCATTTCACCAGAAGGAAAGTAAAAGGTAGAGTAGCAAAAGAGATAAAAGATGTTCCATAGATATTCTTTCTCCACAGGAGACCCGAATATGCTTCCTAATTTGTTGGTAATGCCAGTCTCACAGAATTTTAAAAAATAAGAATCAAGAACTGGACATGAAGGGGAGACAGAAATTCATTTCTTGTTTTTAATACCTCCCCATTGTTGTGATTGATTAGGAAATCTCTGTGTCCAGAGAGTTGGCTGTTTACTTACTTTCCTCTGGTACTCTTTTTCAATGTCCGGCTTAAACACCCAGAAAAACTCCAGACACTGATGACACTTACTTAGTTTGGTAATGAAACATCCGCAAGCAAACAATAACAAAGAGCACCAAAGACTCAACAATTAAAACATTTTCAAAGAGAAGTAAAGGGATATCACAGATTCTTAATCCTTGTATTTTTGCAACGAGTGCAGACTTTTTCCATCAATGTCTTCCAACTTCACTGGAATGATATCTTCCAGAACTGATCTAAAACTTCAGGGATTCTAGGAGACCGAGCATAAAACATTCAAATAACCTCTGAATAAGATACAGTAATCCTTGACTAATAGCTCCAGTTGGGACCAAAATTTCCATTGTTAAGGAAAGCAGTTGCTAAGTGAGTCATACTCAATTTTAACCCAATTTCAACCCTTTTTTGGGGCTACTATTAAGCATATTACTGTAGTTGTTAAGAGAATCCAGTTTCCCACATTGATGTTGCATGTCAGAAGCCAGCTGGGAAGGTCACAAATGGTGATCACATGATCTGGGACACTGCAATTGTGATAAATAAATGGCTGTAGGTTAAGGAGTACCTGTATATAGATATAGTGGAGACCTAATTTTAAAGTGGAAAAAAACTGTTTGCAACTGCCAGCTGAACTTTAAAGTCACAAAACTTGTGATTTCAGGAGTCCTTCAGTGATGAAGTTTATCTTAAGTATCTTTTTGGGGGGGCTAGGCTTTATTTATTATTTCATGTATTTTTTAAATAAATTTATAGGGTCAATTTAGTATCATTAGGTGATTGATTGGTTCATCATTGTGTCTGTAATGCCAGAAAAATCTGGTGTGGCTATTTCTTCCTCCAGCTAAATTGCTGCTCAACTTAACTTAAAGAGCACTAACTTTTTAAACAAGAAAATCAGTGTGCTGTATGCACAACTTGAAAGCAAGGATGGCTCTCATGGATAGGAAGATATGAAGACACATAATAAACAGTATAATTGGTATAAACTAGATTTAGCTAGATTTCCTTCCTCTTTCTTAACTTACACCTTTGCTTATTATTTCCTTTTCTATACTTTGCATAATGTTGCTATGCTGAAAGGAAATGGGGTGATTGGTATAATGTGTATGTACTTCATCTATGATTGCTTTCTTTGGCCTTTCAACCAGGTTCCAAGCAGCCTAACATATAATTGTGCCTGCATATTTAGGAACATGAATAATTCCCGCAGAAGCTTTTACAAATGCACAAAACAGTCAGACAGATGCTTAGAAAAAGAATGTCAGAAAATCCCAAAAGAGTCACGCAGAAGAGTTGTTCATTTCAAGGAATATATAACTTGGCTTCAATCCAAGTGTCCCACAGAGTATATCTTAAGCAACCAGGTGCTCCCAAATCAAGCCACTTAGAAAAACAAAAACATTTTAATTCTGCCGTTAAAAAATGTCAAGGAAAGATATCCCACATTTAGAAGCAGGCAACTATAAACTGAACAATTTTCATAGGTCTAAAAATGAAACAAGCCTTGTTTCCATAGCTATGTAATTACAGTGATATTTATTAATTGGAACTGCTAAGAACATCATCACCATTTTCTCTCCTGAATTTAAAATGGATTTGCTGTAAACATTCAACAAGCAGGAAGTTATTTTCTGTATGAGGCAGACTTAATTGCTCTCTTCACCAGTAATAGGTTTCTCGAGTTTTAAACTCCTGTGGTTGTTTCTGATATCTCCCATGGTATCAATAATGATAGTAAGCAATATCCAGGCTAACCCATTTTTTTTTAACTTCTATTTACTACTCCAATTCTCCTATTTTAATCATCTCCTTCCATATATGATCCTGGCTTTCTCTACTCAAGGTAACCCAAGACTAAGTATACATCTTAATATTTGCTTTTAACAAAACATATGAAGGACAGTTGCTGGAGGGTGACATGATAGCAGTGTTCCAATATTTAAGGGGCTTTAAGAGATTTGCAGCAAAAAAAAAAAAAACCTAATCTGAGAATTTTTGCTCTGTTACATCTGTGATAAAGACATGTAGCAGCTTCTAATATTGAAGATTTCAAAATAGTGATCAACACATTGATTAGAAGACATTAAGTAATCAATTAATGTTGTAAGCCAGAAATAGTTCATACAATGCCTGTAATTATTTATGGCAAAGACAGATAACCAAAATGCAGCTCTTGGGAGACAAGGCCATTGCACCATCTCAGCTCATATGAAAACTGAATACAATAATGTTGACTGTGGGCTGCTTTCTACACAGGCACAATACCATTTCAAATTCCTTCAATTCACTTCTCTAGAACTATTAGCCTCTGCTCAATATATTGAACTTCAGACTTTCTCCTTCATCTATTAATAAAGAAATTATTTCTTTGAATGTTTAACTCCATTTTTTTTTCACAGTTCAGTGCTTTCCTTCAATGGCATAAGATAAATATTTGGAATGTGTGGAATTTGGTGGATGTATACCCATTGAATGAAGCTTTGATCAAAGAACCCATTTGAAGTATTTAGATAAAACAAAATACCTCCCCATTCACTTTCATATCCCAGAATGGAATGGCTGCACTCTAACCAGTAAACAGGGTTTCAGGGCACATGCAAAATCCTAACTCAGCAAGGCACAGTGGCCAATTGTCTGACTACATGTAGTCCTCAACTTATGACCACAATTGGGATCTGAATTTCCATTGCTAAGCAAGGTGGCTGCTTGCAGTCCTTAATTCAACTGGCTTTCCCCATTAACTGCTTGTCAGAAGCCAAATAGGACAGTTGTAAATGGAGATCATATATGCCTGTTTCCAAATACACAAATTTTGATCACATGATCGTGGACATGCTGCAATGGTTGTAAGCGCGAGGACCAGTTGTAACTCATGTTTTTTTTAGTGCTGTTGTAATTTTGGCTGGTTGTAAGCTGAGGACTACCTGTATTTTGCTGGAATGGGCCAGTCCACACATTGAGATGATGTTCATTGAGGCATAATAAATAAACAAACAAACAAATAAATAATTTTTTTTAAAAAAAAAAATCTTCACACAGAGAAGATTTTTAAAAACCAGGGCTTTTCCCTAGATCCCATGCTGTATTGAATTCTGCCATCTATATTTGTTATGCTGGCATATTTGCATGGACAATGAAGACCACAGTATCACAAAAAGATATGGAAGTTTCAACATTTCTTTCCTCCTACTTGTCCATACAGGTAGTCCCCGACGTATAACCACAAGTGGGAGCAGAATTTCTGTTGCTCAGCAAGGCAGTTGCTAAATGAGTTGCCTCCAGTTTTCTGATATTGTTGAGTGAATCACTGCAGCAGCTGAATGAGTCTTGCAATTGCTCAGTGAATCCAGCTTCCCCCATTGACTTTGCTTGTTGAAGCCATCTGGGAAAATTGCAAATGGGGATCACGTGAACCTGAGACATCACAAGTGGTGTAAATATATGCCACTTGCCAAATGCCCAAATTTTGATCAAGTGACCATGGGATTGCTACCAATGATCACAAGTGCAAAGATCATTCATAAGTCACTTTTTTTCAAATATGTGAACAACCAGTTCTCTGTGTGGATGCCGCTTCCGGAAGTTCATTCTGGGCCTGGGCAACAAAAAATTAGCTACCGGTTCTGCTGAAGTGGTGCGATGGTCACTTTCCTATAACTGTAACTAAATGCACTGAGAAGCCTCATGGGGAATCTTTCACATTGCATCAGATCTTCATTGCAGAGGAACTCAATGAAAGCAGGTGTTTACGGCCCTATCCTTGACTGTAGTTCCATGCTTTGGAAAGCTTTCCGAGAGCTCCTGGGATTATAATGGGTCACTTACAGGGGCTACAGAGTAAGAATTAGTGCTATTCCTGCTTGCTCTTCCCCTTAACTTTCTCCACTGATAAACTGGCTATGGAAGGTGGAAGGAGAGAGCAATATTTTTGGAAATTGTTGAATCTATATGTTTTGCAATGGCGTCCATTTATTACTTTCTTCAAAGAATTATGATATAATTATACAACATTCAGGTGACTACAGCTAATCTCATTTAACTACTAGTTGTCCCAAACGTGCTTTTTTTTTTCTTTTTCAAAAGGTAACAGGATTTTCTTGGGTTTTTTTCCTTGAAAAATTTTACTTCTCATCCAAGAAGCTTCTTCAATGAAAATTTCCAAGATAAAAATAAAAAAAGTCCAATTGCCTTTTGAAAAAAGAAGCACCTTTGGGACAACCATGATCTGGGTCAGGGGTAGGCAACTTTGGCTCTTTTATGACTCGTGGACTTCAACTCCCAGAATTCCTGAGCCAGCCATGCTGAGGGGAAAGGGAGAGGTTTCCAAGCTGAGCCATGCTGGCTCAGGAATTCTGGGAGTTGAAGTCCACGAGTCATAAAAGAGCCAAGGTTGCCTACCCCTGACCTGGGTGATTGAGAACCTCCATGGACATTTAACAACCAGTTGCATAGTGACTGTTCAGAGTTATGACAGACTTCCTCAGAGCTACTTAGGACCCATTTTTGAAGTTCAAACCTCTCTGTGCTTACTTGATCACATTTTTGGAGCTTGGCAACCAGCTTCCATTTATGATTATTTGCAGCATCTTATGGGGGGGTCACAATTTTGGGGCATTTTTGCTTGTTTCCTATATTTACTACTGGTTTCCAGCAAAAAAAAAAGGTCACTAGGGAAAACATGTTTGTTTAATGACCACCGCATTTGCTTAACAATTGCAGCTCTCACTTAATGACCACAAAAATGGTTGTAAAATTGGGCATGGTCACATTAATAATTAACTATTGCCATGATTAATGACTGTAATTCCAGGCTCAATTGTAAATAGCATTGGATACTCAGGCCATCATTGTTTGAAAGGGAATACAAGAGGCAGTGTGATTTGATTTTATTTGCTTGCTTACAGGGACTTTTAAAAAAATGAAATAGCTTCAAACAATAACATGAACAATCTTCCCATCATTGCCTCCTCAAATTTCTTTTTTGATATTCATTTGATTCTGTAAAAAAAGGTTAAAAGAAAAGTGCCTTTCATGGGGAGTGAACAGTTTGTGGTGTGATACATAATGGAGAAGCAGGATTTGTTTTAAATGTAAAATATGAATTCCCCCATGGTCTTCCAACTGTTCTACATTTAATTTTGATACTCTTCCAGTGCTATTTATTCTCAGATTATTCACGATACTGGCACAAAATCTTAATAGACATATTGTTAAAAATGTAATGGTGGGTGTTGCCTTCAGACCAAATTGCACATAATTATATAGTCACAGCATCTAAAAAAATTGGAGCAGGGTGAATCTGGGCCAGAAACACGACGGCTACATTGCAATTGACTTTTGATTTGTTTAAGGCATTTAACAGAGAGAACAATAAAAGGCATCATTGAAAACCTCCTATTGTTACATCGTGATTGACCCGTTCATTCTATGTTCTGTTTGTGTCATTTTTGTTGGTGTCCACTCATAATACTTTCCATCCCCTTTCTTAATTAATCTATTTTTTTAAAAGAGTACATGAAATTTTGTACTGGGTTGCATAAAGACAGAGGAGCAGCACATTGTAATATATTTGTTTGACCATAAAAAAAGGAATCAGGTTGTTTTGTTTCAGAAGAGGGACTTCTGTATAAACTCTTGGACACCACACACTCTATTTGATTCCTGAATTAACCCACTTTTAGGGTTCGTAAATCACATTTAAACATAAACAAAAAAGGCTGAATAGGTATAACATCTTACCAATGTAAAAGTTAACCAGATTTAGAATGGTGTCCAAATGTTGCTATTTAACTCATTAACTTGATTGAATTGCACTGGGCAATCTGGACATTGCTAACCTTTACATAAGTCATTTTTTCCTTACTATGCTGATTAAGATTATACAATTGTTATACTGAAGTCATATCTCAGCTGAAAAGCACAGGTCCTTCAAGAAAAAGGTCCTGGCATTTTAAGCTATAAAGGCCAGATACCAAATACTGGGGAAGGGGTTTGATGGAGACATTACAGGTAGTCCTCAATTTATTCTTGTAATTGAGGCTGGAATTATGTTTATAAGCTATGGCAGTTGTTAAGCAGATCACCATGTAATCATATGACCTTTTTTGTAGTAGTTGCTAAGTGAACCTATTTTCCCCAATGGGCTTTTTAGGTTTTTTTGCCAGACACCATAAGGAAATGCTGGCTAAAAAGTGTAAAAAGTCATGGTCACATGACTGCAGAATATTACAAATGACCATAAATATGAGTCAGAGCCAAGTGTCCAAAATCAAATGATATGACTCTGTGTGTGTGTGCTTGTGGGTACAACCATTAGACTTTGAAAATGGTTTGTAAGTAATTCTACTGAAACTTTGAATGATTGATAAGTAGCTAGTTGTTAGGCCATTACAAATTGAGATTAGAGAATTATCAATCTGAAAATTTCAGGTAGTTAGAACAGAGCAGAATAACAGAGTTGGAAGGGACCTTCTACTCCAATCCCCTGCTCAAGCAGGAAACCCTATACCATTTCAGACAAATGGTTGCTCAATCTCTTCTTAGAACGTTCCAGTATTGGAGCACCCATAACTTCTGAAAGCAAGCTGATTAATTATTCTCCTTAGTTCTAGATTGCTTCTCTTCTTGATTAGTTTCCATCCATTGCTTCTTGTCCTGCCCTCAGGTGCTTTGGAGAATAGGTTTACCCCAATATCTCTGTGATGATGAGGCCCTCAAATATTGGAACACTGCCATCCTGTCACCCCTTATCCTTCTTTTCACTAGACTAGACATACCCAATTCCTGCAGCCGTTGTTCGTATGTTTTAGCCTCCAATGTCCAAATCTTCGATTTGCAAACTGTTCAAAGTTACAACAGACCTCTCTGGTGCTCCATGCCTAGTTCAGTGATGGCGAACCTTTTAAAGACCGAGTGCCCAAACTGCAACCCAAAACCCATTTATTTATCGCCGTGTGCCAGGTGGGCATGGCCCACTGGGTGGGCGTGGCTGTGGTGGTCATGGCAGATTGGGTGGATGTGGCCAAGGTGGGCGTAATCACCTCGATGTTGCTCGTGGGGAGGGACACCTGTGGGGGCCGGCCAGGGTTGGGGGAGATCCAGGGGGTCTGCCAGGTGGGGCGGTGGGCAGGAGGCTCATCCTGCGGGGTGAGGCGAGGCAAGGCGAGGCAGGGCGGGGGTGCCATTGTCACAGGGCAAGGTGAGGCAGGGGCCAGAGCAGCTGCTGCCTGACACCATCAGCCCCTGCACACAGAGGCCAGCGAGCACATGGGTGCTGGGATGCATCCGGCCATGTGGGACCTTGGCAAGTTAGCAGGTTGCTGGTTGAAGAGGGACGGTTGCCATCTCCAGGGCATGGTGCGCGTGCCCACAGAGAGGGCTCTGAGTGCTGCCATAGGTTCGCCACCACTGCCCTAGTTCATAGGTCTGCATACCAACTGCTGGGTCACATTTATGGCTGTTTGCATGTCCTGCAGTCACATGGCTGCAATTTTTGGCATTTTGGGTTTGGGGCATCAACTTCATTTCTAACAAAAATTGCCCATGGGAAAAATGGGTTTGCTTAACAACATCCACAAAAAAGATCATAAAAATGGGTCAGTCAAGTTGGTGACCCAATTTATGATCATTTACTGCACCATGATGTGCAGGATCCATTACAATTACAAGTCAAGGACTATATGGTTCCATCTCATAATCCTAAATTAAGGATTAACCTAAACTTTAAACTAAGCTTCTCAAGGGGTGCCTTCCAGATGTGTTGCAATTGCAAATTTCAGGCTGGCACCGAATTTGGGATTTGCCATTCAAAAATAATTGCATGGCACCAGATAGGAAAAGGCTGTGATAAAATGCCACTTTATGTTGGATGTGAATTTGGGTTACAATTATGCTCATGTGTGCCTATGTACAGTCTCCAGTCAATCAGTTATAGAGAAACTCTTGTTGTAACTGAAGGATATCAGACACATTCTCTAGGTTTCCAACAAATTATAGAAGGTGACAGTCAATTCCTGAACTGCAGCTGTTGAATATGGTTATTTCATAAGTAGCTTTCTCAGTATTTTGATAATAAAGTGGTTAGAGGAGATTTGTTCAAATGGGGCTCAACAATTTTTCAGAAAAAATTAATACCGAGATTTAAACATCTTTCAAATTTCAGACTGCTGCAAGACATCATTGCTTTCTCCTTTTCACTAGAAAAAAATGATCTGAAACATAGTGCTTGAGGGATGCAAGAGAAATGGAAATGCCTCCACTTGCAGTACTCTCATTCAAAAGAATTAAATAGCAAGAATTCATCCTTTTAGGAAGGCTCTCTTTAGCTGGCCATTCATGTTCTTTGAAAAGTCCAATTCTGCCGTTTATCCGCAGGGATCCATTTCCTTCATTAAAACTTATGTTGACTTCAGAGAGTTAATATCCTCTTTCTCACGTTTGTGATTTTTCCCCCCACCTAGTAATTATCATTTGCATAATTCAATTACAGTTATATATAAAAAAAACCGCTTGGCAAGACAATCACCTGCCCCTTTAAACTGAAACATTATGAGCCAACCATTTTCAATCTGAGCTGATTAACAGCAGCATATTCCAAATTTATAGGGTCTATTAACAGCCATCTGAAGGAGAGCTATAGTGCCAAATCTCCTTTCCCAACTTCTCCAGGGAACTCTTTCTCAGATGCTCTTTTCACAACCGGTAAACAACACTTTATATCTTTTGCACAGATAGCAGATAATTACCATATGGTTCAAAACATGCTTGCTCCATTCACTTTCCCACAGTAAACTTACTTCATTATGACAGATAATGGGAATCTGGGGAGCCCAAGTGTATAACACAGCCCCTTGTAGGTTTGGTGAGTTCAAAGGTCAGGGTCTATTACAATAAAAGTTCAGAGAAAGATAAGCGACTTTGTAAGAGAGAATTTTTACAGACCAGCAAGAACTGAACAGCTTTGTAATTAAGGATGGGGGTAACAGAGGGAGTTGGGTACAGAATCCACAAGCTATCAATATCTCCAAACCAACATTATTTTTAAACACTATTAAACACAGTAACAAGCACAAATATAATGAGGCTATAGGAATTATTACAAAAACAATGTCTTCAGAGAGGCAGGGAAAATTTTTATAACTCTTTTGTTACATTTTAGCAGCTGCATCCTATGCCTAGCATGTTTAAAAAGGAATAGACATTTTTACAAACATTTTCATCAGTGCTTGAAGTCACAATTATTATTAATTCCGAGGAAAAGAAAAATCATTGTGAAAAGATGGCAAAAGTATTCAATAAGCACAGCTCTGGGTAGACTATAGCCATTCCTGAGTGATGGCATTTTCATAGGTTACAATCCCTCATAAAGTTTGAAAACAACTTAAATAAACTCCCTAAATAAACTTCATGTAGTCATGTTGATTTCCAAGTACAGTCAACCTGATCACCACTGGTGAATTAGCTATGGTTAGATGAGAGATATTTACTGATGGAAAAAGATGTTAAGGAAGGCAGGGGAAAAAATAGAAGCACATAGCCTTCAGTGTAGTAATCGGCAATCTCAGTCATCAAAAGATTGGAGGGGGAGATTATTTTCTGACTCCAGAGAGAAAGAGGGATAATGTTACACCTGTTTATATTTTTACAGGTATCAAAATTGTTCTCATTTACTTTAATAAATAGGCACACCCAGACTTTACAACTTTTTTTTTTTACATGAAACTGCTTTCTTTTGAAAGCTAGAGAGAGCAATGTCTTCCTAAAATTTAAAACAAACCACCTGCATTAAGCTACCACATAATTTTAGTGTGGTTGACATGGACAATCCTAATTTTTTAAGAGGAAAAAAAATCAAATTCTGCAAAGTTGTCAGAAAATCAAAGGCTTCGTTTATAAAGAACCTGTCAGATTTTCAATAGATTTTGCTCCCTGGTAGAATAATGGAACTCATAATGATAACATCATAATTATGTACATTTTTCACTTCATATCTTAATCTTTAAGGAGTTTACCCTTAAGATAAAAACAATTTCCTGTAACATATAGATTTACAGGAAGGGGAAAAAATCCTTAGGTTCATGATCAAACTTCTGATATTCATGCTGGAGTATGCGAAGATCCAAAGGACATCATAGTTACCAGCAACTACCCACCAGTCACCTCACTCAGATGCATTGGTGTCAGACAATCAAAAGCTACTTTGGGCATTGGGAGAGGGACAATAAATTGGAAGAACTGATAAAAAGCAAGCTGATATAATAATTCAGATTAATCCAGGATCAATTGAAACTATTATTTCTCTCCCAGGATCAATTGAAACTATTATTTCTCTCCCAGTAATTTTTAACCTGTTCTATGAGTTTTTCCAAACTGTTCTGAGATTCCCCCCTCAGGAAAGCGAAGGAGTGAAGATCTATCTAAGGGTTCCCGTCATACTCTTGATCTTAAAATACATGATCCTTCTAATCTTTGGCCTTTCAAATGTCACCTAAGATCTTTTTATAGCAATAGCTCATAGACTTATATACCATCCCACAGTGCTTTACAGCACTCTGTGGCTGGTTTACAATGTCAGCCTATTGCCCCCAACAATCTGGACCCTCCTTTTACTAACCTCAGAAGGATGGAAGAATGGGTCAACCTTGAGCCCCATCAGGATTGAACTCCTGGCTGTGGACAGAGTTTGCCTGCAATACTGCATTCTAACCACTGTGCTGTCAGGGCTTTTATTTTGCAGGACATATGGCCATTAACAGGAATTTAAACTTGTTTATGATTTATTTATTGTGAAAATTATATATGCTTGTGCTGTAGATTACACTGAGTTTTGTGGTGGCACTTATACTTCTTTTTGTAAGTGTAAATAAACAAATATGTCCAGATTCTTGAAAGCAAGAAGCAGGTTTCTTTCTCTGTGTCGTAAGCCATACAAGTTGTAGCCTATTTTCCTAAATGGGTTCTGTATTTGTCTGCTTCTCCTTAGCCCACACACTTCTTGTGTGTACAAATGAAACATTTTAACACTGATTCATCTGATTAATTAATTACTGTTTGGGTTTTTTAAGTTTTAAATGAAGTCAGGAGAGATAAACAATAATGAGTCTAAGACTGGTGAATTAACTGATTTTCAGCATTGTTTGGTTATAACACTTTATATGTAACTATTAAAACATTTGTAATGGGTTGCACAGGGAAAAAAGGAGCAACTACCTAAAAACCGAATAATATATGAAAAAGGTTAACATTACATGACATTAATTTTATAATCACATCCCAGTATACCAGTAGCTGCGCACTCATGTGGCTGGAAACATAATTGCATCTGGCATGAACTAAATAGAGAGAAGAAACTGCTCTGGTCCGTTTGGGACTGTGAAAACATTCTCTAGTCAGCTTCAAAACTGCAGGTGCGAGGGCCTCTTAAAATGGACTCCTCTGAAAGCTAAATTAGTTTCCATTTGACATGGGACATGCTTTTGGTGAAGCTGTAAATCACAAAATATAGAAAAGACATATACAAGTAGTCACAACAGTTCATTTAGCGAATGTTCAAAGTTACAACAGCATTGAAAAAAGTGACTTATGACTATTTTTCACACTTGCGACCTTGGCAGCATCCCCAAGGGTGACATGATCAAAATTCGAACTCATATTTATGACAGTTGCAGTGTCCCAAGGTCACATAATCCCCTTTTGTGAATTTCTGACAAGCAAAGTCAATGGATTCGCTGATCAACCATGTGACTAACTTAACAATAGCATTGATTCACTTAACAACTGTGGCAAGAAAGGTCGTAAAATGAGGCAAAATGAAAAAAATGGGAGGTTCCTTGTTTACTGTTTATTTGTCTGAGGTGGTAGTTCCTTGTTTGGGAAACTATTTACTGCTTAATTCAACATGACAGCCAGACACCTTTTACTTTCAGACTTATCAGAATTTGTTAATGTAGCTTTACAATAAAGTAGAATTAGTTTATGTGGCTGTATTTCCTGCCTGGCCTACCTGTTAAGGCTTACAAACACTTGTAGCAAATGTCTTCATGTTTCTTGAATAATTCGCTGTATGATTTCGTGTGGAAGCCTTTTAGACAGAATTTTGGTAGGATTATAATATAGTTTCAGGATAAAACTAGTTTCTATTCACTATAATTATGAACAACCTTACCCAGTCTTATGTGCCTATCAAACATGGCCAAAGCCATTTGGGGGCCATGTGGGAGGGGAGGAGCTGTAAATCCATATGGCTGGAAGACATTTGGCTTGGAAAATGTAGTTTTTTATACTATAGCTAGAAGTACTGTCTGGTCCAGTTATATGAAATTGTCAGCTACTGCACTCTCCGGTGATTATATTTTATACCAGCAATCTTTGATTTGTAACCATCTGAACTTACAACAGCACTGAAAAAAGTGAATTATGACTGGATTACACACTTATGACCATTGTCTCATCCCCATGGTCACGTGATCAAAATTAAGAAGCTTGGTAACCATTTGTAACCTTCCCAGATGGCTTCCAATGGCAAAGTCAATGGGGGGGGGACTCAGATTCACTTAACAAACTCATGATTCATTTAACAACTGCAGTGATTCTACTTAACAACTGTGGCAAAAATAGTTGTAAAGTGGGGTGCAATTCACTTCTTAGCAACTGAAATTTTGCACTAAATTCTGGTTGTAAGTCAGGCACTATCTATATACACGTTTAGAAAAATACAGTTATTATTACACATAGTCCTTGACTTACAACCATAATTGAGCCTAGACTTACAATCATAAGTCATAGTGGTCATTAAGCAGATCACCATGCGACCACATCTGCTTTTGCAATCTTTTTTGCAAGTCATTAAGTGAATGCTGCAGCCATTAAGCAAATACTATGGTTGCTAAGTGAATACTGCAGTTATTAGATGAATCCACTACACCCAATAGACTTTTTTGTGGAAACAAGAAATAAACTCCCAAAACCAGCAAAAACTGCCCCAAATTTTGGTCATGTGACTACAGGATAAATGCAATCTGGTTGCCAAGCATCCAAATACAGAACTGTTTGTGGGGGGGTGTCTGCAGCTGTCGGAACTCTGGATCATAAGTATCTTTTGAGGGTGTCTGTCATGATGGTTGCTAAGCAACTGGTTGTTAAGCAAGGACTATCTATTTAGTCCATCCAATAAATAACTGTGGTATTTTAATAATTCTATTTTTTTTATTCCTGGTACATCTTATTTAATTTACATACAATTAACTAAGAGATGACTATCAAGAAGAACAGATATAAATGTCCTCAGTAATCAATAATATGCACAGTGCATAGTTAAACAGTTGAGTAAAATGACTGAAAAGAGTTGCTGGGAAATGTTTAAAATAATCCTTCTCTGAATATGTCTTTGGCTGTGCAGTTGTTAACACCGACTGAGCAGACAAGCAGCCAATTTGTTTGAAACAGGAATACATTTAAATACTGTTTGCCTTTTACAGAAAAAGCTGCAGTTAACAAGGCTGTGGGTGGTTCAACAAAAAATTCCTGGAAATTCACGGTCTGCTCCGTCAGCATCTGGGATTCAGTGTTGCTGGTGTCTCTTGCTACACAAAGGAATCTGGCAGGGTGGGAAACAAAATCTTTGGGAACCATAGCCTATCCCTGGATCTTAAATTTTGATCTGGATCAATTCCACCAAAGACAAATTTCTCCTAAAGTAAGAACCATTTCAGACAATAAGAGAGACATGAGCAAAGAATAATGGATTGTACCCTACACTTCATTCATTCCAAATTTATTTTGCAAATTCAGGACACATTGAAAGTTCTTATTAATTTCCTTACATGCCCACTAAGGCTAATTCAGCCCCATATAAAAACAGAGCAAAATGCAAAATATCCATTGCTAACACTGGGTTAATGGACTCCAATTCAGTCATATTCTCGTAGGTTTATATCTCACAAGGCTTGCACTAAATGTTGACAGTTGCACGGGGAGAATTAAACACAGCATGCCTGGTTGCTTAATGCATTCACCGACTAGATTACTACCTGACAAAATAGGGCACTTGTCCTATTTATCCCTTAATTACAAGGCCCCTCTACTTGCTAATACCTTAAATTGCTTGGTAGGTGTTCTTGGCTCAGCAGGCAAGTTAGAATTTCTGTGATTATGAAAGAAGATTTGGAGACTGAGAAAATTATTTGCAGTGGTGACAGCCAAGGCTAAGCCACTTAAACTAGGCTTCCAAATAAGGGATATTTTGTAAATTCTTGTAGCTGCTTTCTTTTTACTGTAATATTTCAACCTGAATCTACAGAGTGCTTTGCACCCGGGATTATTTCCCTCAGCATCTGCCATGAACTCTATCCTGGCAGCACTGTTTTAATTTTTTAACAAATTCAATTTTTAAAATTTTAAAATATTTTTTAAAGAAATAAACAGCGAACTATTTGCATTATAAATTATTAAAGTGCCAATTTCTGGAGTAATTTTCTGGATTCCCCCTCCTTACGTTAGAAAATAAACACGATGGGGAACTACTATTTTGTGCTTTTCTTGGAAGTATTCCAAGAAAACTAATGGAGTGGTGGAAAATACTGGCTCTCCTTGATTACGATTGATCACTTAGGCACTATTTGAAGTTATGACAGGTCCCCAAATTATTTTGAAGATAAGTAGCTATACACACAGACACATATATATATATAAATGATCACATTTTGGGTGTTTGGCAACAGACTTGCATTTATGACTATGTGCAGCATCCCACAGAAACATAACTTGATGTATAACTTTTTTTTCTTTTTTTTCCAAAAACTCATATTTATCGCTGGTTTCTGGCAAAAAAACACCTGTTGCGTACATTGTGTTTGTTTAGCGAGCAAGGCATTCACTTAATAAATGTGGATTCAATTAACAACTATGGTGTTTTTTTAATCGCTGGCACACAAAAAAAGTCATAAAATTGGGTTGGTTGCATGAAAATGCACTTAACAATCCTCACGACCTACGACAGAAATTGCACACTCAATTACGGTTGAGTATGTAAGTTAAGGACTACCTATAACTCAACTCACAAAACCTTAATAAAAAATAGTTGGAGAATTCTGGAAGTTGAAGTCCACAAGTTGCTAAGATTGGACACCCCTGTTTAGAGTAAGAGGGAACCTGAGGAAGCAGGTAATGTAGAAATCCTTAAAAAATTAACCATGCAAAATTAACAAAATATTTGCCATTAAAATATATAATAATCAGAATAAACCAATAAGAAAAACATGAAATTCCTTGTTGTAGTTAACCCACACCAAAAAAAACACCAAGAGAACAAAAAAAAATCAAAATAAAGTCTAAGTCTTTTCAGAGAATTTTTTATTATGCAATTTTTAAAACATTGCAATATATGAATTTGGTATATGTGAATTAGCAAAGCAGGGATTTTGTTAATATAACAGTTTAAAAGTGATAGCTTGCCAATGTTATTTATTGTTACTTCTATTGGAAAATTATATCCATTAGATTTTATTAGTAAAAACCACAAAAATGAATCATATGTATATAAGTATAAAAACATTAGTCCGCTTTCACTGCAGAAAAGAAGGATCTTGGTTTCTTAACTTACTTGTCCTTTTCAGGCTTAGATATTTTTCTCAGCAAGCCTATGAAATACAGCATGTGCTTAACAGAGAATGCATTGCAAATAAAATTCAGCACACTATATATATTTGATACTAGTATTTTAGGTATAGCTGAAGCTACTAAGTGTTGTGGTTCAAGATTTTGACTTAAGAATTCAAGAGTCTCTCTGCGAGGGAGAGATAGATAGATAGATAGATAGATAGATAGATAGATAGATAGATAGATAGATAGATAGATAGATGGATGGATGGATGGATGGATGGATGGATGGATGGATGGATGGATGGATGGATGGAGGGAGGGAGGGAGGGACGGACGGACGGACGGACGAACGAACGAACGAACGAACGGATGGATGGATGGGCGGGCGGGCGGGCGGGCGGGCGGGCGGACGGACGGGGTGGGTGGGCGGGCGGGCGGACGGACGGACAGACAGACAGACAGACAGACAGAGCTAGATGGATGGATAAATAGAACTCTAGGTCACGTGATCACAAGGAAGAAGTCAAGGGGCTTAGCCCCTCAGTCCAAATTTGGGTATCTTCCAGTGATGGGATGGAGCTGGTTCGCACCACTTCGGCAGCTAATTTTTTGTTGCCCAGGCCCAGAATGGACTTCCAGAAGTGGCATCCACACAGAGAACGGGTTGTTCACATATTTGAATCCCACCACTGTTGTCTTCTGCAGTTTTGCAAAAGTTGTCCAGCTGGCCAAGAATAACCAAGCCCCTTTGTAAAATTCCAGTTGGTTAGGAAAAATAAAAAGTCCGGGGAGGTCTGGGAATTGAAGTTTACCCATCTTAAAATTGTCAAGGTGTAGAAACACTGATTTAATGTATGCTTTTGCATTATATGGTTAGGCTTCATGCTTTTTTCTTTTTCTTGCTTTGCTATAGATTCCCCATTTTAGAATATCTTAACATCCATGCTAATTTATTAATTTGGTTCCCTTGTATGTGACCTGTCCATTTAGAGATAATGGAGAATAGCTATTTGTTCCTACAGCAGTTAAGCTCCTGGCAATCAGCCAGAGTAAAATGTGCCTCAAACCTTGGGAGTTAATAAACCAATCACTGCTATCATGAATAAGGCCTTTGTTGAGCAGAACATATTTTCTAAGTTCCCCACTGCCAAAAGGAAATTAGCTTGATGTTTGTACTCTTATCCTGCTTCCCATTCCTCTTGCTTGTTAATATATACATTTGACTCTCTGTAGGCTTCCCCCCCCCTTTGCTATTAATTCAGCTCCTTCTCATTTCCATACTTTTCAACCTATCATTTCATATCTTTTGATTCGGTTCCATTTCTTTTCTTACTTGCATTCTCTTTTCTCCTGCCTTCAGAGGCTTCCTGCAATTTGAATGGAAAGTTATGGGTTGACAAATGGGTGTTTGAAACAGGTTTCAGAAGGAAAAAAAAGATGTTAAAAGGTACAGCCTTTAAAGATTGTTTAATCTAATTTCTCACCTAGAACTGATCTAATAGCAGTGATTTGCTGGGTGTGGCAGACTGAGTTAATGGACCTTGGCCAGTTTTAAGCTTTCCAGCCAAGTCATTTACAAGTCTTTTGATCATGTGGATCAGTTTTATAACATGGGCAGTCCTTGGCTTATGACTACAATTGGGACCAGAATTTCTGTTGTTAAGCAAGGCAACTGTTAAGTGAGTTGCCCCCAATTTTACAATCTTGTTAAGAGAACCACTGTGATTGTTAAGTGAATCATGCAGTCATTAACTTTGCTTGTTGGTACCTGGCGGGGAAGATTGTTGGGAATGGCAATCATATCAACCTGGGATAGTGCAACCCTTGTAAATACATGCCATTTGCCAAGAATCCAGATTTTGATCATGTGACCATGGGATGCTGTGAGGACCAATCATAAAACACTTTTTTCAGTGCCATTATAATTTCAAATAATCACTAAATGAATGGTTAAATGTCTATGGAGATTTTTAGTCATCCAGGTCATGGTTGCCCCAATGGTGTCTTTTTAGGAGGCAACTGGACTTTCTTGTTTTTCTTTGAAGACGTTTTGCTTCTCATCCAAGAAGCTTCTTCAACTCTTCTTCAACAGAGCTGAAGAAGCTTCTTGGATGAGAAGCAAAACATCTTTAAAGAAAAACAAGAAAGTCCAGTTGCCTCCTGAAAAAGCACCTTTGGGTAAATAAATGGTTGTAAGTTGAAAACCACTGTACTTATCAATTTGTTTTGAATCCATGATTCTATTTCTAATGTGTATCTCTGTGTTAGATTAACACAAGAGTAACATACACTTACCAGAAAAAAAGCAGAGGCCTTCATTCTCCCTATAGTGATTGCCCCTATAACCTCCAATATCATCATCTTTTAAGGCTGATAAATATTAATTGCTTTTCTGGTAGTTGCAGCCAAAGTTATGTTCCTGACTGCATGCAGACAGTCAGGAATCATCTTCTCAGCGGCCAGTCTAAGCTTTCCAGAGAAAGCAGCAGGGGTGCTCCAATTCTGCCAAAATGCTTTGCAAAGTGTCTTTTCAGTGCCTCACAGAGGCCTACTGTACTAGATATCAGAACCTCAATTTCAAAATATCTTTACTTTGAAACAGGGTATAATGAGAAGAAATTTCCCATGAATTGCTATGGGAATGGATTGCAAGTGTCATTAAAACCAATTTCTTTCATGCACTCCTGGCTGGGGAATTCTGGGAGTTGACGTCCACACATCTCAAAATTGCCAAGGTTGAGAAATTCTTATCTACATACAGTATTGTAGAGTTAGCTAGCTAGGGAATTCTGGGAATTGAACTCCATGTACCTCAACGCTTCCAAGGTTCAAAAATACTGCTGTAGATAGCAATACTGACCAAAGACAATCTGAATCTCCTTCTTTGCGACAAAAACACAATCAGTTTGCATAATTTAAGAGATCCATCCCTCTCCCAGTTATACAAACCCAGTCCTTATTCCATATCCATGTGCACTTCAAATGCCTACATCTTATTCACCAGCACACTGTACAGGAAAGGCATTCTGAGAGAAATAATATCTGGAAGATTAGAGAAGCATCAAAATATTTTTGCCATTTTTTAGACAGTGATTTTCTCAATGTACAAAACTTAAATTTATTTCCAAGATCCATACCTTCTCTTTTTATGGCTTGAATACCCCACAAAGCATAAAATGTCCAGTTTTCTTTCTCATCACAAATGGTGATTTTATCAGTTTCCAGTAACTCTTGGGCAGACATTCCTAAGTAACATCACCAGAAGTGATAATAACTGGTTACTTAGTCTTGTGTATTCAATATTTGTGGCTTCAGAAAATAAGTAAAGGCTCCATTAAGCTGTGGTGGCACAGTGGTTAGAATGCAATATTGCAGGCTATTTTTGCCAACTGCCAGGGGTTCGATCCCGACACGCTCAAGGTTGACTCAGTCTTCCATCCTTCTGAGGTTGGTAAAATGAGGACCCAGATTGTTGGGGGCAATAGGCTGACTCTGTAAACTGCTTAGGGAGAGCTGTAAAGCACTGTGAAGTGGTATGTAAGTCTAGGTGCTATTGCTGTTGCTATTAAATACAAACAGTGATTGACTTACAGCCATTCATTTAGAATGACACTGAAAAAAGTGATTTATAATCAGTCCTTGTACTTACAACCTTCACAACATTCTCATGGTTATGTGATCAAAATTGGCAACCAGCATGTAGTTTTGATGGTTGCATTGTCCAGGGATCATATGATTGGCATTTGCAACCATCCCAGCAAGTAACACCAATGGAAGATGCCAAATTTGTTTAATGACACCATGATTCATTTAACAAACATGGCAAAAAAGATTTCAAAATTGGAGATGACTCCCTTAACAACCGCCTTGCTTACCAATGGAAATTCTGGTCTACAGGTCTACCTATAATCAAACCTGAATAATTCATGAAGCAGTCAACCCATATGTCATTTTTGCATAGTATGTTAAACCAGAAAGCTAACACTTTAATTCACTTATCACACACTGAATATTAAACAAGTTATGAGAGTTATTGTATGATAAAACTCAAAATGGCTGTCTTTTTGAATTTGTATTAACAAGACACCTTATAACTTACAATAAAGTCATAAATGGTAGCTATTTTAGGCTCAGATCATAAGATGGCACCAGACCTTGAATGAAAACAGTGCACAATGGCAGAGATGGATAGGAAATAGTTGTGCATTTAGAAATTCATTAGCTGAGCATTTTGGCTGTCATACTATAGTTTTTCCCAAATTTCTCCCAAGTTGATTTTTCCCTGCAGTCTTAACACCAAAGAGGTATATTGCAACACCAAAGAGGTATATATTTCAACTCACAATTTCCTTTATTAACTTGTCAGCTATTCTTCCTCCTTGCTTTTGAAAGGTTTGCAAAAACAAAAAGGACAAAAAAAAAATAGGGCAGACAACCGTGCTACATAACAACTTTTTTTTCTTTTTCAATAAAAGAGAAATAAAGGTAATTGACTTACTGTAAATGAAGGGTTGTTATCGTACCATCAACAGTGGGGTGTAGAAAAAATTATATTGGGTCATTCTATCACATCTCATTGAGTTTAGTGAAACAGAAGAAAGGATTTTTGAAAAAATAAAATAATCATGGCTGAATTGTAGTATGTTTCATTTAATAAACACCAAGGGAAAATATTACAGGGTAATTTATCCTGTTGTTGTTTTCAGACGAGAAACTGTAATGGCAGGAAAACATCATTTTAACATCCTAATAACAACCCCTTGGATCTTCTCCAATGATAAAGTCTGCTCACAACCATCACTGGGAGAGAAATTCAAAAGAAATTCTCAAGCATGCTGAGAACAAGGTAGAAAACCAGAAGCCTCTTTCAGAGAGGAGGCTTGCAATCGAGAACCTGCAAGCCAGATTTAGGCCTGGCTTTAATTTTAATTTAAGTTTAACATACCCACAAAGGTAGCAAAAAAAAAAAAAAGTGTGGCAGTGCATTTACCTATACCAATTACCTCAGCAGCTCAGCTGTGTTATTGAGGCATTTTCAGCGTGAAATTTGTTTTTCCTCACTGAACTTTAAGCAGAATTTCAAGTGCCAAGTCTCCAAAGCCAAGTGGGCTATTAAGAGATAATTACTAATTATGCTAATTTGAGAAGTTGTGCTATTTCTTTCCCTGGTCATTTGATCTGCAAAGCTCTCCCGAGAGAAGAGTCCCTATTCAATGCTAATAATAACCTTTCTCTGCTAAAGCCCTTGGAGTTGGAAGACGGTGTGCCCTAAACCTGGGAATATTTTACAGTTAATCAGAATCTCTGGCAGTGAATTAGAAGAGGGAGAAAGAAAGACTGGGAACTGACTGAACTTATGCTAATGAGTGGCTTTATTAATTTTATTAGTTTTCCACCATCCCGCGATGCTTTTATACATGTCCTTATATTGATACATGTTTTGTTAGTGAATTCAATTTGAAATAAAACACTTCTTTGTGATTAGAATGCTGAGTGCCTTTACATCTTTCCAGTAGATGTTGTGAATGAAGAATATAAAAAAGGAAGGGTTTTTTGGCTTTAGATAAAATTCATATTCCCAGGAAATACCTGGAGGAGCTTAAACAGCCTGACCCAATGCAAGCCAATGTGTGGTTTGCTTGATTTGACTTAGCATGTTGAATGAATTCAGCTATTGCAATCTGTCACCCGCAGTTAATGACTTTGTAATGGGTGTAAACTGAACCAATGATGATTTATTCAGTAAACCATGTCTTGACAGAACGTGTGAGTCCATATTTAAGGACTAGTCACAGTTTAGTTAGAGCTAATCAGAGTTTGTCACCTTATCATTGATTATGATCCCATGTGCATAATAAACTTGTTTGCTAAGGATAATTAATAGGTAAACACTAGCCAGAGCTACTTAGCATTTTGTCTAGAGGAAAACTGGGAGAGATAAGAAAAAAACTCCCAACAGTTTATGAGAAGCATTCTTTGTAAAACCCATTCAGAAGTGTGGCTTTAAAAAAAGGATGTGTCAAATGCATTTCAAGTTTACGTTGGGTTATTCTGACAATATCAGATAAGGTCTAGTACTGTTCTAACCATCCAAAACTAGTTCTGAGTTTGAAATAGATTTTTTTAAATTCAATACTAAGGCGTTGCAAGCTCAGGTAATTTCTAGAATGATCAGAACTGCCTCAAATTCAGAAAGAATGTGTTGAATACAAAACGTATTGTATGTATGCAGGTGGTCCTTTAGTTACAATCATTAAGTTTGAAGTTACAATGGAGCTGAAAAAAAGTGACTTACTACAAGTCCTTCCACTTATGACTTTTGCAGCATCCCCATAATCATGTGATGAAAGTCTGGGTGCTTAGCAACCAGCATATATTTGCAACAATGGCAGCATTGAGGGGTGATGTCATCATTATTTCCAATCTTCCCAGTTATCTTCTAACAAGCAAAGTCAACTGGGGAAGCTGGAATCACTTAACTACTGAATGAGTTCTTAACAATTGCAATAATTTGCTTGACAACCCTGGCAAAAAGGTCATAAAATCAGGTGCAAATTACTTAACAACCATTTTCCTTAGCAACATAAATTCTCATCCCAATTGTGATCCTAAGTTGATCACAATATAGTGCTTCTTTAAAGAAAAGATCAACATTTCTTAACTCATCCTGAGTACATTTACGCGCAATAACATTTTTAAAAAGATGTTTGTGTTTGCCTGATTCTACTCGATTTTACTTTTTAATCAGAAATAGACAATGGAATCAATTTCATTTCAGAACAGCGAGAACCTGGTCCCTATAAATATCATTATTTCCCATGAACATTATTTTATGATTTCTCTTTAAAGGATTACTTCTGGCAAGAAGAAATCAACATGAAACTTGTTAAAGCAGATTGTTAATTCTCAAAATGCTTTATTTTATGTTTTGGTATCTTGCATAACATTCTGGTAACCTTCCCTACTTGTAAATCAGTGGTTCTCAACCTGTGGGTCGGGACCCCATTTGGGGTCGATCGACCATTTCATGGGGGTCGCCAAGCAAGGCTGTCCGCCATTTTTTTTGTCTGCCATTTTTTTTCCTTTTCCGGCGGGTGCCTTACCTCCCTTGGGCTGGGCCAGCTGGTGGTCGGCCTGCTCCATCTCTGCCGCTTGCCAGCTACGCCTCGGCTGGCGCAGGGGGCGGAACCACGCATGCGCGGCGCTCCCGGGCAGGGAAAGTCCTCGACTTACAACCGGTTGGGTAGTCCTCGACTTACAACTGGTTTAGTCCTCGACTTACGACCGATTTAGTCCTCGACTTACGACCGGTTGGGGTCGCGGCATTAAAAAGGTTGAGAACCACTGTTGTAAATGAAGACGAATATATGTGTCCTAGGATAATGTTGCAGGATCCAATCTGGGTCAGTAACTGGGACCAGACAATTTGTCTTCCAACCTTTTGGACTTGTGCTGGAGCCCATCTCAGGGAGCTTCTCCCTCAATAGATTCACATCAATAACTTGTTTTTTTAAGCAGCTGTCTACAAACAAGTATTTGAAGTCTACTGAACATATTTTTGCAGGATCCAATCTGATCCTCTCATCAGGACCAAAAGTTTATTCTTCCAAGCTTTTGGACTTGAGCTGCAGCCTGTCCGTAGGAAATTTCTCTCTCATCACACATTCTGGTGAGAGGGAGGTTCCTTGAGCTCCACCTTGGATCTGAAAGCTCAGAAGATTAAATCTCTGGTCCTGGTGACCAATCCAGATTTCCTACTTGTCCTCATATTCTAAAATATTTAGGATAGCAAATGGTTGGTAGAGCCATTAATCCACAGAGGAAAGGACTAGAAAAGGGCCAAAGGTCAATCTGTGGCATTTTCAGATAAATAT
>NW_015386424.1:1740535-1777008 GCF_001527695.2 Protobothrops mucrosquamatus
TGGGTCTCCTCAGGGTGCCGTCAGCCAGACAGTGCCGGCTGGCGACCCCAAGGGGGAGGGCCTTCTCTGTGGGAGCCCCCACCCTCTGGAACGAACTGCCCCCAGAGATCAGGGTGATCCCTGATCTCCCTTCCTTCCGCCGCGCCCTCAAGACGTGGCTGTTCCAACTAGCGGGACTGGCCTGAGGGATTTTAAAGGGAGTTTTAATTACTTTTAAATTGGACATATTTAAATATTTCGTTTTAATCAAATTTTAATTAAGTATATGTATATATGTTAGTATTTTATTCAATTGTCAGCCGCCCTGAGTCCGTAAGGAGAAGGGCGGGATATAAATGCAATTAATAAATAAATAAATAAATAAAATAAATAAATAAGTACAGATGATGAGAAGGTCCCTGCTTGAAGGCTCAAGGAAGACTCACTAATCCAGGGGTCTTCAAACTTGGCCCTTTTATGAGTTGTGGACTTCAACTCCCAGAATTCCTCAGCCAGCGTGCCTGGCTGAGGAATTCTGGGAGTTGAAGTCCACAAGTCATAAAAGGGCCAAGTTTGAGGACCCCTGCACTAATCTAGTCAGATAGTCCTCACTTGGGTGAACACACTGCTTAGATTTAAATCATGGCACACAGTCTGAAAGCCACACTAGATGGGTTCATGCATCACATTAATGCATAGTGTGGTCTCTTCAGTTGTAGAATCTGTGCATCAATCTGCTGTGGTGCACATGCCTGGTTTATGTCTAAATATTTGCTATCCATGGTTCAGTCTGATCTGAACATTTTTTAATTTGCTTCAGTCAGTGTGTTTACATATAGAGAAGCCGACTTTTTCGCCATGGACAATTTCCAGAAGATACACTAAATTCTGTTCTTTGCTAATTATTTCTATTTCAAACATCCTCTATACTTAGCTTGCAAATATTCATATTTATATAGGTTATATATATATTTATTCTCCAAATTTCACATTTCATAAGCATTTGGATTACTACATCAGTTATATTCTCAACATAGGATGGGGCAAGCCAGGCATCATTAGAAGGCACAAGTTGTTTTAGAACATTATCATACTGGTCAAAGTTTCTAAAACATACTTGGAAAAGATAGCAGCTTCTCTTTAAATGTGCTTGGTCTTTCCCCCTTTTCAAATTTTAAACAGCAAAAAATTCAAAATGCAATGCTAACTTCAAAATATGGAATGAAAAACCCAACCTTGTTTTGATTTTACATTGAATTTCAGAGCAGAATCGGTTTTCACAAGCTGCTGGATTTACTATACAATCCAGTTACAGTAACAAGGAGCCCAGAGAGTTGCAAAGCAGTAGGAAGTGTGAAAATCTCTTCTCAACAAGTTTTCTGGAAAAGACTACAAGCCTACTTGGAATTACTGGTGGGGTGAACCAAATATACGAACCGCTCACCAAGCCCTGGGGTGTATATGGGGAATAACTGGTCCTTCTAACTTTACAATTAGGAGTTAAGGGCTAATGAACTCCAGCTGAATTCTTCTTCCCAAAGGCCAACTTTTTTAACAGGAGAAAAAGCAGAAGATCAACAGATCAACAGCAGAAGACCTTTAGCAAAGTGGGTGTTGTACCAAAATAATGTTTTTCATTTTTCTAGTTTTCTTCCCCAGTGCAATATGTTTCTAGTTCTCTTCGGCATTCACGGGAGGCTTGAAAATTTACTTCAAATGTTTTCTTGGTGTTTTTGTTTTATTGTGGGGGTGGTTTTGAATGCAAGTACTGGGGAGGGGATATTCTTTGTGATATGTTTTTCCATCACTCTATGGACTCCCTAGCTGCTTATATTTCTCCTTCTGGAAAGGGCCTGCAGGATGTTTGTTGTGTTGTTTCATTTAGGATGAATGAGGGGAAGAGAGAAGCCAAAGAAGCTGCAAATTACAGTAGTTCTCATTTAGCAATCAGAATTGGGATCGGCAACTTGGTCACTAAGTGAAACTGGAACTCTGTTTGTGATCTGACTTCAGTTTTCTTTTGCTTTACAGACCCACAAAGTTTATAAATGCAAGGACTGGTCACAAAGTTGATTTTCCATTATTGTTGTAACGATCAGTTGCTAAATGAGGCAGTCACTTAAATGAGGATTACCTGTATCAGAGTCTGTTCAAGAAAAGACAGGGCATTTGGCCACCTCAATGCTATGTAAGACCAAGAGCGAGCGAATGAACTCGGCGTGGTGACAGCAGAGGTGTGAAAATGGGATGCACCTATCTACCACCATCATCCCCGAACAGTCTAGTGCGGGTGTGTGTGTGTGAAAATGGGAAGCTCTGGGCTGCTGATGCCACTCTGCCCACCCACCCACCCACTCGCCTGCCTCTCAATACGGCTGCCTGGCTCTCCGTCTGGCTGCCTGTGGTGAGTTGTCCCCACAGCGAATGGATTATGCTGAGTTGTCCTGTGATATTTGAGATTTGATGGTGGTAAGCTGCCCATGCTGAGTTCCCTGTGCTGAGTTGTCCCATTCCATCACTAAAAATGTTTGTCTCCCTTGGATAGAATCTCAAAAGCAAATTCATTTCCATTAAATTGATGTGAACTGAGAGAAACTTGGGACTTTCTCTACAAGCAGAATGCAAGCAACAAATTCCAGAGAGCAATAATGCAATTGCACAACAGAAGAACCAGACTTGTGAGACCCTTTTTGTGAATTTGATACATAATACAAAATGGTACCGAGATCCTAGACCAGTGGTGGCGAACCTATGGCACGGGTGCCAGAGGAGGCACTCAGAGCCCTCTCTGTGGGCACGCGCGCCATCGCCCCAGTCCTAGGCCTTCAGCTGGGTTTTATAAAACCTTTTCACTTTAGGCGTCCGCTGCTGTGTACAAAAAAAAAAAAGGTTCAATCAATCAGTCAATTTCAACTTCTCACGGGAAAAAAAAGATCTTGCAAAGTTGGAATTGATTGATTGAACTTTTTAGTCCCACCCAGTCTGCTGTTACCACCGCAGCCACACCCACTCAATGGGCCACACCCACCCGGCACCTGACAATGCATAAGTGGGTTCTGGGTTGCAGTTTGCGCACTCGGTCTCTAAAAGGTTTGCCATCACTGTCCTAGATGGAGTGCAGAAAAAAGCAACAAAATGATAAGGGGTCTGGAGAGCTAAAAAGATAGAATGAAAAGAAAAGGGAACTGTGTATGTTTAGCCCCAGGGTTCTTCAAACTTGGCCCTTTTATGACTTGTGGACTTCAACTCCCAGAATTCCTCAGCCAGGCACGCTGACTGAGGAATTCTGGGAGTTGAAGTCTACAAGTCATAAAAGGGCCACATTTGAAGACCCCTGGTTTAGCCTAATAAAGAGAAGCCTTTTAGAGGATGACATGATAGCTGTCTTCCAATATTTGAAGGGCTGTGTCAGAGAAGAGGGGCTTGATTTACTTTGTATTTCACCTGAAGGCAAAACAAGAAGCAATGGGTAGAACTTAGTTGAAGGACATAAAGAAATAAGAAGGAATTAATCATTAGAACAATTAATCAATGGAACAACTTGCCTCTCAGAGTTATGGGGGCACTATTGCTGGAGGTTTTTAAGAACAGATTGGACAACCATTTGTCTGTGATGCTATAAGGACTCATTCCTTGGGCAAGGGGTTAGACTAGAAGACCTCCAAGGTCCCTTCCAGTCCTATGATTCTACGATTCTAATTTCCAAGCAGCCATGCTTGGATTTTGGAAATTTATGTCTTCCCTTTTTGAAACACTATGTACAATCAAAAACTCTCACTCCTTGTACTGACAAACCCATAAGTGTTTTTGCTTTTCTTAGCAAGTAAACTGTAATTGCTAAGTAAATTATGGGACATTTGGTAAGAAACAGTTCTTCCTTGATGGATAAATCTTACTGATGTTCCCAGCCAGAGATGGAAAGAGTGAATTGAACTATTATAAAAAAAAATAAGGAAATACAGATTGGATTTATTCTAGTGTGTTCCTGAACAAATTGCAAAACATTTATTGTGTTCTAGCTATTGCCTGCTTTAGCTTGTTTTTTAAACGAAGCATTGTAACCTGAATAGCTCATATATGCGCAATGTATTTTAAGCCCGTTAACCTTTCAAGGCTTGTCAAACAAAAGGGGCTTGGGAATTTGACTCTGATGGAGGGCATTAGATTATCATCAGCATTAGAAAATGCAGTATGCTATTCAATTATTTCCCCGGAATAGCCCCCAAGACAATTAATAAGAGAAAAAAAAGTTAAGAACATAAAACCATCATGAAGATCAATTAACAATTAAAGCAGTGGAAAGAGATGGATGTTTTTTAAAAGATGAGAGTGGATTCATAGATCCAGAGGGATTACATTTCACAGGTAGGGAGCAATGCATGAAAAAGACACGGGTGAGACAGTCCTTCAGAGGGTCAGATCCTAAGACATTAAAGACTTAAAAGTCAATGCAAACGCTTTAAATTATGTATAGTAAGTAATTTCTATTGCTTACACCAGTTACCAGCCTTAGCTGTCACATTTTCAACCAGGAGAAACTTTAGGTAAATTTTAACACTAGCACCCATACAAGTACATCCTGATGGTTAAGATCAGTAGGCGCTCTTGAAAAGTGAAATGATGGATAGCTGAGTAGCAGATATGCATTTAGGAGGGCACAACTTTCTGCTGAGCAATGACAAGGTTATGCAGAAGCATGTGTAAACGCAAAAAATAAGATTTTGGGGAAGCTTTAGAATTCTGGAAAAGTTTTATTTAGGATCGAGAGTCACACAATCGAATAAATAGCTGTGGCTTTCTGGGAAGAATTTATACTTGCCATATTTTATTATTATTTTTTAACTGGATTCCTGCATGAGAAGCTGGTTGGACGTAAATACCATTAATAATCTCTCTGGCCCTATGATTTGCAGTAGCAAGGAGGAAACAGTAAGGTCCTGGTGTGGGAAACGCAATCTTGCCATAAACCTCTGAAGAGACACTGCATTGTTGTAGGTTTTCTGTGATGCTTGGTTTGTGTGGCATGTTGCACAATCATGCCAGTTCTGGAAGTGGCTAGCATCAATTTACAACAAACTCCATTTGGGACCCTTGGAAATCTGATCTGGGAAAATGTTACTGTCTCCTCAGGAAGCAGCACTGGATTTCAATAAGATGATTTGTTGATTTTAATGAGTATCTTTAATGCTTGTCTGGAACAAATACAGAATCTTGGGAATTTCTCAGCCTCAGCTTTGACTATTGGTGATATGTTAGCAAAATATGATATTGCAGAGCAGCATTTAATACAGAAAAAAACCCCACAAATAATAATACAGCACAACAAGATTCAAAGCAGCAGATCCAAAGCCTTAAACTGGAAGAAAAACAGTAATTAAAATATTCAGGGTGCACTGCAAAATATTGGGAAAAGCAAAGGGGGGGGAAATAGTACTGATTTGCTCAGCACTCAGCAACCGGCAAGCTTCTCTTGGGAAGAGATTTACTTACAGGGATGTTAAGGCAGGAGTACAATTTGAATTTTTTGATTCACACTGGTTGCTATCTGGACTTGCATGATCATGGTCAAATTTGCTGCAAATTAAGACCTATGCAATGTTTAGCTGACAAAAGAGATGGTTGCTGAATCTGGTTTCTCTCCTAGAAATTATAATGGTCAAATCATTCAGTGATAAGCATGTCATACCATATCCTGATAGAAAGACTGCCTACAGATGTTACAGATTCTCCAATTTTTCAAGAGGCTGGACATAGATGGTTTAACTGATTTTTCTGAACATCACAGAAGGTTGGACTCGATGGTTCTTGTGGTGCCTTCCAGCTCTACAATTCTTAATCCCTATCAAGGTTACCTGGAATAAGCCAGGGTATCTTGCCATGAGAATTCTGTATGCACAGAAATGGAAAGACACATCAATCATTACAAGAGAAGGGATGGAATAAGCAACAGAGCAATCAGGAATGGCAAAACCAATTGTTTTAATTAGAGAAAGGAACACATCCAGCTTTGTTTCCACTTGGAAACCACTTCTGGAGTTTATGCTCGAGACAGACCAAAAAATGAACTTTTGATGTTGGGTTCTGCTGATTAATATAGTTTGTTGTCATAGAAACAGTCAGTACTTTCTAAGCTGATAAAATAAAAAGTTGAATAGCAATAGCACTTAGACTTATATACCGCTTCACAGTGCTTTACAGCCCTCTCTAAGCAATTTACAGAGTTAGCATATTACCCCTCCAACAATCTGGGTCCTCATTTTACTGACCTTGGAAGGATGGAAGACCGAGTCAACATTGAGCCTGTCAGGATCGAACTGCTGACAGTTGGCAGTCAGCAGAATTATCCTACAATACTGCATTCGAACCACTGTACTGCCACGGCTCTTGTATATTTGCCACCATGAAACCTGTATATTCTTTATTTTACTGTGCTAAAAAATAAAGTAAAAATGAGTGCTTTTCTTGTTCTTTTTCCCTGTACTTACACATTTCTTTCTCCTTTCTTTCCTTTCTTCCTATCATCTTTTTTTCCATCTGAATGCTATATTATGGCAATTTTAATAAAATTCTTGAAAAAAATGGAATAGGCCAGAGTTTCTCAGCCTTAGCAATTTTAAGATGTGTAGACTTCATCTGATATGGCTGGGGTATTCTGGGAGTTTAAATTTCCATGTCTTAAAATTGCTAAGGTTGAGAAACCTTGGAATAGGCCTTAAAATATCTAAATCAAAAATGAGGAAGGAGAGACCTTGTCAAAGAACGGCAAGATATGAAGTAATTAATTATTGGGCTAAATCTCCGTTTTCCTGCCAACATTATAAATTGCTTGTGTGACCGAAGGGGAAAGCCCATACTTCAGATTGCTAATTAATCAATTAACATATCATAACGCCTAAAAGGCAAGATAACAGACACATGTTTAAAAAGGGAAGCTGCTCAAAAATAGGAGATAAAGCAGGAGAAGCTAGAGACAGCAGAGTTACCATATGCATGCAAAAAACAACATTAACGTAAAAGAAGAAAAGGTTATCACAGATTTGCATTACAAACTGTTGGTTCCTGATGGCAGGTAATTAAAACAAAACAAAACAAAACATACAAGTCAAATTCTACAGTTAGATATTGGTATTAAGAAGTACATTGATCTGGCTCTTTTCAGAGCCAAAGATAAAGTCTTAATTGATTTCTTCAATGAAAGTCACAGCAGGTATTATGTAGAGAACATCTTATTGCTAGAATTCATGCAGATGTTTACATTAATTAGGCTATTCTTAGGGCCACAGTTTACAATATTTAAAAGGACACTCATCCCCATCAAAAAACTTTGTAATGTAATAGGTGTTCCATTTTCACCCACACTTAATCTCCAGACTTAAATGATGAGAGTCCTCCTAAAGATTTTAGTTCTACATCTATCTCTCCTTTAATAATTGAGAGGTTGCAATCATATATAATGTTACGACAGGAATGTGAAATTATAGTATTTTGACAAAGCCATAGAGGCCCAACTTTAAACAATATTGGATTAGTTTGTATGCTGAATCAAAAGACTTAGTCAATTTGTAGCCCTCAGATGTGCTAAGCTTATAACTCTCAGATTATCCAACTAACTGAGTTCATATCATAGACTGGGGTCTTAAAGTTATTTGGAGTTTTTTTGTTGTTCCTTTCTTCAACGGGAAGTTTTATATTGTTCTTTAATTTTTCTAAAACACTTTCCCCTCTATCTCTTAGTCTTTCAGACTTGAATTTTAAGTGTGCCTTTCTGATAAACACAAATAAACTGTGAAGCTGTTCCAAGTGTCAATAGTATCCAAGGGTAGCGGAAGATGTCAAAATTGGCAAAAAAAAATTATCCCACCTTTATTGTGTTCATAAATAAATCAAAGTGTCAAACATACCTGACACTCCTTCCTTCTCCTATTTTCCACACAACAACTACCCCATGAAATGAGTTGGGCTGAGAGAGAGTGACTAGTCCAAAGTCACCCAATTGGTTTTTCATACCTAAGAGGGATTAGAACTCACAACCTTCTGGTGTTGGCCCAAAGTCAGTCAGTTGGCTTTCATGCCTAAGACGGGACTAGAATTCACAGTCCGCCACTGATAGGCCCAAAGTCACCCAGCCGGCTTGCATAGTAGAAGCAGGACTTCTGATTTCTAGCCTGATGTCAACATTACATATTTGCTCAAAAGAGGTAGGGCATGCATTGTAAAAGGCTTTATTCACCATCCTATGCATGCAACATGGGCACACTTCTTATGTATGCTGCTGCCAGGACTCTACCACGTCTGATGTGAGTGAGCACTGCCTTCAAGTAGGGATATCAGAATTGACCTGCAATATTCCAGATGACCTCCAGATGGCAATAAATAATTAAGAGCCCTGTGTTTGCCCCCAAGGGATCATCTGGAGTTTTGCAGCCCAGATCTGAAACCTTATTTCCAAAGGCATACAATCAACTGTGGTAGCCCAACTGTTTCATTTCTTCTTTCTTCCCCTTCTGCATTATTTTATACACTGAACTGCCACCATGAGTGTCCTTGCAGAAATACATTAATCAAATGAAGGAGTATAGGTTGAAAAAAAATCCAATCTGAAACCACTTAATTTGGTAAAGCAACAGAATGCACCCTGGCTTCCCACATAAGATTTTGAAATTATGTCCGATGTTACACTGAGCAAAGCTGCAGACCTTAAATATTTAAGTCCATCAAAACTATAATTTATTACGCGAAAATATTTTGATTTGGTGGAGATTTGAGTCAATGAGAGTAACAGGAAAATAATATGTATATTTAAAAATAATAATAATAGCCAGGTTTATGTTTTCCATGAAATATATTTATTTTTTATACTTTCATGCAAATGTTATTGCATTTAATGAATGTATTTATTTATTAAAGAAAGGTGGATTTATAAAAACCTTAGCATTCTAAACTAGGTGCTTGGCAATTACTTAACTGCAATTGTACTGTAAGTAATGAAAGTTCTTCATTTTGTTTCTGTGTAATAAATAAAAATAAAGATTTCTAAATCAGGAAATAACATTGGGCATTTGTTTTGAAAAATCTCTCTGAAAGCCTGTGCAAAACCTGCTCAATGTTTTCAGGCAAAATATGACTTATGAGGAACTGCTTTGAAACATTAGGCTAGTTTTATAGTATGTGCGTGTAAAAACAATTGGTCTTAACTTTTTGAGTATTTCTATACTCATTCTACTTAAAATCAACAGAAAAGTCTTAAAACTAACCTTCTTGGAACTGCAGAGGAATACAGTCTTCCAAAGACAATATATCAGGCAATCCTCAATTTATGACTGATGATGATTTAATGATCATTTAAAGTTAAAACAAACCCAGAAAGGTGCTTTATAGTCCATTAAGTACTTCTAGTTATTGTAAGTCCCCCCCCCCAGTCATATAACTGTATTTTGGGTACTTAACAACTGGCTTACATTTGCAACTGCAATTTTTTATTTATTTTCTGGTTTTTGGAATAATTTGCTGAATAACTGCTGTAAACATGGTCTAAAAATCAGGTCCAGTCATGCGGGTGCCTTGATTTATGACTGCAACAACTGAAATTCTGTTCCCTATTGTGGTCATAAAATCAAGGACTATCTGTACCAGCTCGAAAAAGACAAAGAATGTGGAGAGATTTTGCAAACAAATTTAAAATACTTCATTAGACTGACAGAATATAAGAACTATTTTAATGCAGCATAATTCTATTTTCCATTTTGCAAAACTCAATACAAAGTATGGTTATGGTGAACATCCAGTTATAACATCTCCTAGTTTATTAGGAATATTAGGAGAATATTATATAAATACACCTTCCTTTTTCCAGATGCTTCCAGATGCACAGGATTTCAATTCTTGGAATTTTGAGTTGGAAAGTTTGAAATAGGATAACACATCTGAATAGCCTTAGATTAGAAAAGTCTACTTTATATGTTCAAACAGGGAAAACTTTTATTTTCCAAACTGCTGCTTTATTGGGATTCACAATGCATATTCCTCTCTACCTATTCAAACACTATCAAAACTAACACAATATAACAGGTGTGAAAGTGTAACATTCCTTCTGTTTTTCCTGCTGTTTAGGGAGAAATAATGTGATATGGTACCCCTCTGGAATATGACCGTACCCTACTAATATAATTTTTTTCTGGATTGTTTATGCAGTATTTACCTCTGTAGTTCATTGCTTATCTCAGGAGAGATGTCAATTTGCCCAAATTATGAATTGATTCTAAACCTTTATGAGCATAAAAGAACAGAACGAACGATAACTTAAAAAAAAAAAGCAAACAGTTATAAAAGAAATAATGAAATTATTTCCAAATCAGCTTGCATTCTCACTCTGTCATACAACCTCATTTCTTCCCAAATGAGGTGGGGGAAAAATGTGTTTGAAAAAAAAAATAATCCAGAAAATTTCTTAGGGATTATTCTGTCAAATCAAGTGTCTGTCAAAGCCTACAACACGTTCCATCTGGCAGCAAAATGATCAGAATAATTGTCTGGGCTTTCAACTCAATGAATATGCATTGAGGCAGCCAAAATGGAATTTATACCTTAATCTACATTACAGGGCAAGTTTATAAAAAGACATAATAATGGGGAAAATGCATGATAATTATTCTGAGCAAGAGGTAATCAAACCTTTCTTTAACAAGGAACAGTGCTTCCTTTTCAATTTATTTTGATATATTTAGGATGTATGCTGTTCCAAATCCAATTGTAAAAAGGAAAAGATATAAATATCTACTTCCAAAATCCAGACAAGACATTGGAACTAGCTCCGTGAGGTGCAAAAAATAGGTCTACACATGAAGGTTTAATTTAACTGATTTATTGCTAAAAGCCTATGCACAGAAATTTTCTCAACTAATGGTCAGCATCTGGTTAGAGCTAGATAAGATTCAACAGCAATCAAGGGTGTTGGGACTTAATTCATTTGTGGCTACGTAGTGATTCTAGGCTGATCTCTCTTTTCAACCCTTCGCCTGGCTCTGCCTCTCCTCCTACGTGTTCCTGTACACTCTTCTTTGCTAGAAGGCATTTTTTTTTTTTAGCCCTTCAGTACATGCCTAATTTCAAATAATGGATTTTGTGATGGGCAAGCATATTTGCAAAGATAGATAAAATTAGATTACGAAGTTCCTCTTAAAAACAAACTTCAGGATTGATTCAAAGACTGTCTTTTTACAGAATACTAGAAGAGAAATATATCTCCATATCGACGAGTATTTCATGATATTTATGTTCTCTATATATTTCAGATGTTAAAAATAGACAGTCACAAGAACTGGATATTTCACCTTGTGTTCAATCTTGTAATTAATTGGTGATCCTATAATCTAGAGCACGGGTGTCAAACTCGATTGCATTACGTGACATACCGTGACATATTGCGACCCTTTTTGCCTTTGTGGAACCAGGGTGGGCATGGCCTGTGTGTGATGCATCCGGCCTGCAGGCCGCCAGCTTGATACCTCTGATCCAGAGCGTCTCATAATATGATCCTGGGTTGTTTGGACATGCAATATAGATAAGTCCTTAACTTATGACTATAATTGAGCTTGGAATTTTGGTCAAAAGCCTTTGCAATTGTTAAGTGGAACCCCATGTGATGAAGCCTGATTTTATTAACTTTTTTGCAGGATTTATTTATTGTTAAACAAATTTATTAACATTCATAAAGAAAATGCTGTGATCATTAAATAAATTCATTTTATCCAATGGATGTCTTTTGATGAAAACTAGAAGTAAACACCAAAATCTGGCAAAAAAAGCTAAAAATTGCAGTTATATGACTGCAGGATGCTGTAAATGGATATAAATGTGAGACAGTTGCCAGGCACCCAAAGTATGATCATGTGACTGTGTATGTGTTTGTGTGTGTGTCCATTAGAGCTTCAAAATCAGATTATAACTAGCTTTTGGGGAGCCAGTTATAATTTTGAACGGTCACTAAATGACTAGATGCTAAGCAAGGAATACTTGTAAGCCAAAGAAGAAATTCTATATCTATACATCTGAATCCTTTTGAAAAATAGAATTCAACTACAGAAAAGTGACAGTATAAAAATATTTCAGAAGCATCACAGGCAAAAAAAAAAGAGGATAGCTTTATACTATTTAGGAAAGTAATTTTCCATTTCACCAAGACCTGTAGATTTTACCCCATAAAACTGTTCATCAAGTGACAGCACCTAGATGATGGGATGATGATTTCAAAATGCTAATCAGGTTTTGATCTGCAGTTAGTTTTTGGATAATGAACTACCAGGAAAATACAAGTTTGTAGACAAGACTGGGAACAACAAAATTAATCCTATAAAATAGCATATGCTGTTGCCAAGAAAACTACATGATTATGTTCATGTAGTCTTGGAGTCAGGTCCAACTTTATTTCTTTCCTCAATGTAAGATTTTAAGGATGTGCTTAATTAATTTCAAATCGGAATTTTACTTGTTTCATCTTCAGTATTCTTTAGTTTCTTACCCATATAGTCATGTAAAATTGCATGGACTTTTCTACTTGTATAATTCAAGATATCAGCCTCAGTGAAAGAAAATTTAACTCTAAATCTTGGGAACTAACCCCCCCCCCCACTTTGATTCCTGTTTTAATATCATTATTCCTGGAAAGATGCATTGCCTTGGAACAATTTGGCTTTAACATACATCTTTGAATCTAAACTTTAGATAGAATGAAATAACTACAGATAAAGAATATAGGAGGCTCATTCCTTGTGCAACTAATGTTCAACATCTCTTGACATGTCCTAGATGTTACAATTGCCTGTAGACTACTAAATGTTCCCCTTTGGCAGTGATGTGCTGGTAAATGTTATGCAACAGACTGCATGGGCTCCATTGCCATCACTGTGCTTTTAAACAGCTGATCAGTTCACTAAACACATGTCTCAGCTCTGCTCTCAACCAGCTTGCAAAATTCCAGAAAAAAATTAGCAATTGGTTCTTTTGAACCAACACAAGCTGACTTTAGCACATAATTGTCCTTAACCAACTTCCAGATATCTTTTTATGCAATACAGAAGACTTTAGAACCATAATGTGAAATACTAATTGTATTTCACCTCTGTTCTCCCCACAGATTTAGCAAACTATAGTGACCATTTGCCCAAACCCAAATACGTGCTATATTTCTGAACAAAGAAGATTGTTTAAGAGAAGCAAAGATCAGGCCAGTCACCAAAGTATAATTTTGAGGCAGAAAAAAATTATAGAACATGAATTATGCATCTTTTTTTTTTGTCTCATGGCGGTGGTGGTAAGAAGTTTGCAGAACTTTGTTTTAATAGACTACCTACTGGGAAGATAGTAGTTTCTCCAGTCCTTTTATATTTTCAGCATATATTTTGTAAAGACAAAAACCACAATAGATTTCAGGCAATTTCTGCTGAGCCGTTTCTACATGCCCTTCAGTCAGCATTCTACAAAGCCTTGGGAGATGGTGGGTCTAAACAAATGAAGCAAAATAATTTCTCTCCCACAACTTATTTATTTTTTATTATTAAGCAAATCAGTTTGCACACAAGGCTTGCCAAGTTGGTGCAGCTCCTCTCTATCTTGCAATGTCCCAGGATCATGTGATCACCGTTTGGGACCTCTCCAGCTGGTTTCTGACAAACAATGTCAATGGGGGAAGCCAGAATCACTTAATGACCACATGATTCACTCAACAACTTCATTGATTTGTCTGACAGCTATGCAAAAAATAATAATAATGCATGGCTCACTTAACAATCTCCTTGCTTAGCAACGGAAATTCTGATCCTAGTTGTGGTTGAGGACAGCCTGTATATCATCCAACAATAAAGGAATGTCTGTTTCTCTACTTGAAGAACCATGAAGATCCAGATCAGCATTTTTGACCTGTCCTGAACCTTTGCCTTTCTTCAACCTGAACAGTGTGGAAACAACTTGTACATCTTCTGATGATGACAGCTAAAATCTCTATGGTACACGACTAGTATGTGAAAGAGCAGAATGTAAAGCTCTTCAGGTGTTATGTTTCCTCTGTGATAGCCTAGCATAGTCTTTTGCGCATGGAAATATTCCGTTTATTTCGGCTGAACTGAGCATTATTAAACCAGGCTCCCCTACAGGTATGATTTCATTGTTCTATTTATCTAAGCCAAATTTATCCTAAGTAAAGGTCTAGACCTCTGTGTGTTTTCATTTATTTTACACAGCAGGCAAAATGATATCCATCTGTCTTTCAAGTTTCACAGAATATTTCATTGAGGAAAACTGAAGGGATATGCAGAAAACAAAATTCATTACAAATGTCTAAAACATATGGGCTGAAAACTGTCTTGCTCTTTTTCTATGATAAATGCTCTCTTTGTCCACTTTATCTGCTGAAGAAACTGATAATAAAATTACAATTCTTGCATCAAATCAAGCCTCCAAAACCGTCTATTATATTTTGTTCTCAGACCAATGTCACACTCTTTTCTACTTTATTTTGAAGCACTAAAAGAACTTCTGACCATCATTGTGCCACGGACATATCTCCCTCCCTCCCTCCCTCTCTCTCTCTCTCTCTCTCACCCTCCCTCCCTCCGTCCCCCCTTCTCTCTTACACACCCAAGGTGGTAATAATACAGAAAGAACATTAGGTCACTATAGACTGGAAAACATTTCTTTGTGATAAATATATCCAGTTAATGCTACCTAAATATTTATTAGGGAAGCTTGAAATATACAATCAGTGCAAATATATTTAAAGTATATTCCCCACAGTTATTTATTTACATTTTATATATTTCTATTCTCCAAAATATTATTACAGATGTTGATTATGGTCAATGAAAAATCCCAGGCTCCATAACTCAAATTGGAGTTCTTACAACTTAAACTTTAAAAGTTCCATCTTTACTGCCTTCCTAAAAAGTCCATCAGAGAAAGTAGCACCCATATCTGTGAGAAGAGACTGTTCTAGAAGATAGGTAATGAGGGGAAACTATTATTTCTGCCTCCTTTGAATCCCACACATGGGGGGGAAGGCCTTCAAATTCTTATTTAGGATAAGGAAAGTAGGCAGATTGGATTTATCTGAACCATAACAGGTTTTATAAACATCATAGACTTATTACGGTAGATTGATAGGCCTAATACAGCCCCAATAATTCAATATTATCCTACCATAGAGGCAGGCTATGGGGCAGTAGGCCAGCCAAACAGCAGCTCACTATGGCCACCTAGTAAATTTATACTCCATATGAGACTTATGTTACATTAGCTTCCTTATTACAACTGAAAAGACAATATAGTTTGTTGTTGACTTAGAGTTCTCTTGATACTCAATTTCTGGTCAAGCCAGATGGGATTGATATTAGCTGGAATCTAATATATCTGAAAGGTTACCTGCTCCTTATCTCTATCAGTGAAGAGAGAAACCCTCTTCATATTATATATGCAGGCAGAAGAATTTATGATCACAATCAATATCCCTCAAACTCAAAGCATTCCTTTGTAACTCAGCTGGAGAACTTCAATTATTAAGTGAATCAGAAGCAAAATGTCCCAAAACATTTTAAAGGAAGTATGACTTTTATAGCTGTTGTTCACACTTTTGCATTTGTTACTTTAAGAGAAGATAAATTACATGGGGTAGAAAGTGGGGATGAGGGAGACGTACCCTAAGACCCAATTATAAATGTGATAACCATTCTTTTAAGTTTTCTTCTACTTTGTACATATTTTCTACTTGCAACGCACTCTTCAACTCCAAGATCTATAGAAAGCCCTTGACTTATGATCACAACCAAGACCAGAATTTCCATTGTTAAGCAAAGTGGTTATTAAATGAGTTGCAGCCAATTTTACAATCTTTTTTTTACCATGGTTGTTAAATGAATCACTGCAGTTTTTAAGTGAATCATGTAGCCATTTAAACCAATCCACCTACCCCCATTGACTGTACTTGTTGGAAACTGGCTGGGAAAATCGCAAATGGCAATTTTAACGTGGCCCCAAGACATTGCAACCATTGTAAATACATCCTAATTGTCAAGCACCCAAATTCTGATCACATGACTGTGGGGAAATGCTGTGATGGTTGTGAGGAACAATCATAAGACATTTTTTTCACTGCCATTGTAACTTTCAACCGTCACTAAATGAATGATTGTAAATCAAGCACTACCTGTAGCTGAAGAATAAATAATTAAAATAAAAAGAGTATAGCACATTCATGTACAAATTCCAAATTGCACTTTCTTTGTTTTCCTATAACAACTTAAAGACAGAATCAATACCATAAAAATGCAAAGAGATTGATCATCTTTGGCCATAAATTGCAACTGACCATTTGGAACAAATCATTATTATCACATTCTTGTTAAAAACTATTATCTGTCATCCCTGAATATGCAATGTTTGCCCCACATATTATAGACAGCAAAGCAAACTAAGTCGCCTGGCTGGTGTGTGGCTTCAAAAAAACCCCATGTGGCTGATGCCAATTTTTCAAATATTATCATGATTTTGAAAGGCCAGATTGCAGAAACAAACATCAGATGCTTAGCATAAATAAATGGTATGGCACAGATTAATCAATATGTCTGCTTTGTAGCTGAAGGAAGATCTTCTGTCAATGACATTAGGGAAATCTATTCCCGCTTTACCCTTTCAACTTGAAGATGTAAACAGCAAGTGTTAAGGTGTCATCTAATTACTGTCTGCATTGTTTAATGATACAAGCTCTTAATGTTTTCACTCCCTCTTCTGTCTTCAGGTTTCCATTCATCCACGTATTTAAGAATGGGGATGTCTAGCAGAGGAAGAAGAAGAAGAGAGAACACCTCCATCCTTCAACAGTATATAAACTGTTGAAGGTCATGAACTGGAATAGAATAGAATAGAATAGAATAGAATAGAATAGAATAGAATAGAATAGAATAGAATAGAGCTGGAAGAGACCTTGGAGGTCTTCTAGTCCAGCCCCCTGCTCAAGCAGGAGAACCTATCTCAGACAGGTGAATGTCTAGTCTCTTCTTTAAAATCTCCAGTGATGGAGCACCCACGATTTCTGGAGGCAAGCTGTTCCACTGGTTGATTGTCCTCACTGTCAAGAAAGTTTCTCCTTAATTCCAGGTTGCTTCTCTCTTTGATCAGTTTCCAACCATTGTTTCTCGTCCTTCCCTCTGGTGCTTTGGTGAAAACCTGGCCCCCTCTGCCTTGTGGCAGCCCCTCAAATACTGGAATATTGCTATCATGTCTCCCCTATTTCTTCTTTTCTTTAGACTAGCCAAACCCAAGTCCCGTAGCTGTTCTTTGTATGTTTTAGTCTCCAGGCCTTTGATCATTTTAGTTGCTCTTCTCTGAATTTTTTCCAAACTCTCAACATCTTTTTTGTGATATGGTGTCCAAAATTGGCTGCAGTATTCCAGGTGTGGTCTTATTGGGTTTTATAAAGCAGTAATAATAGTTTGCATGATCTTGATTCTATGTCTCTGATTATACAGCCCAGGATTGTATTAGGTTTTTGATTGCTGCTGCACACTGCTGGCTCATAGTCAAGTGATCGTCCACTAGGACTCCAAGGTCCTTCTCACATTTACTGTTTTTAAGCCAGGTACAATCTGTATTTGTACCTTTGGTTTTTCCTGCCTAAATGTAAGACTGCTTTTCTCCACATTGAAACTCACTTTGTTGAATAAGGCCCATTGTTCAAGTTTGTCAAGATCTTTCTGGATCCTGAGTTTGACTTCTGGGGTGTTGGCTACTTCTGTCAGTTTGGTGTAATCTGCAAATTTGATGAGTTCCCCTTCAATTCCTTCATCTAAGTCATTTATGAAGATATTGAACAGTACTGAGCCTAAGACGGAGCCTTGTGGAACTTGTCTCCATGTGGATGTAGTGCCACTGAGGACTACTCATTGAGTACGGTTTGTCAGCCAGCTACAGATCCATCTGATGGTGATGTTGTCTATTCCAGGGCTTTTCAACCTTTTCACCCATTGTACCACTTTTAGGATATGGCAACATCCAAGTACCACCAGTCGCCTAGCAAGATGTCAAAAACTTGATGACCCATAAAAAAAAGAAAAAAGTGATGAAGTACAGGTAGTCCTCGACTTACAACAGTTCGCTTAGTGACTGTTCGAAGTTACAATGGCACTGAAAAAAGTGCCCCCCAAGCCACAACCGAGCAAGACACCTGCCTGCCCACCTGGCAGTGCTCTTCCTCCTGTCCGAGGTTTTCATTGTTGTGAGCATTTCTGTTGAGGTTGGCAGTGAGGGTGGGGTGGGGGGTGTTTGGTTTTTATTCCCCCCGTCTGCTGGGTGGTTGCAGCAGGTTTTTGTCCCTTCAGATGACCCTGGGAGACTGTGACCGTCATAAATATGAATCCGTTGCCAAGCATCTGAATGTAAATCACAAGAGCCTGGAGATGCTGCAACATTCCAGCTGATCGGCGCTTCTTCTGGGCTCAGCAGAAGCACCAGGATCAGTGCTGCTTTCCAGCTGATCGGCGCTTCTTCTGGGCTCAGCAGAAGCACCAGGATCAGCGCCGAGCTCCAGCTGGAGCCTGGCACTGATCCTGGCGCTTCCGCTGAGCCCTGACAGCCCTGCAGCTCCAGCCGTCTCTCGCTCAGGCTTGTGCGGTGCTGCCACCAGTTCAGCTCATTCCCCTCTCCCGCTACCACTTTTCTAGGATGATCGCGTACCACCTGCCAGGTGCGAATGTACCACAGGTGGTACCCGTACCACTGGTGGAAAAGCCCTGGTCTATTCCACTTTTTCCTAGCTTACCAAGGAGTAGGTCTACTTTGTCAAATGCCTTACTGAAATTTAAGTATACTATGTCCACTGCATTTCGCTGGTCTACTAGTCTAGTCACTTTATCGAAGAATGAGATAAGATTGATTTGGCATGATCTGTTTTTAACAAACCTGTGCTGGCTACTAGTTATGACTTTGTTTGCTTCTAGTTGTTCGCAGATCTGTTTTTTGATTATCTTTTCCAAGATCTTCCCAGTTATTGGTGTTAAACTGATTGGTCTATAGTTTCCTGGGTCCATTTTTTTTCCTTTCTTTCTTGAAGATGGGGACCATATCAGCCCTTTTCCAATCCTCAGGTACTTCCCAGGTTTTCCAGGATTTATGAAAGATGTGGTGCAATGGTTCTGAGATAACATCTGCCAGCAATTTCAGAAATCTGGGGTGTAATCTGTCGGGTCCTGGTGATGTATATTTGTCAATGTTGGATAGGTGTTCTCTTACCATTTTCTTGCTTATTTTAATTTTTGTTTCTAGTATGTCTTTTGCAGTGGTTTTTTTTGGCATGTTGGGCTATAGTTTCTTTTTGTGTGAAGACTGATGCAAAGTATGAGTTAAGCAGCTCTGCTTTCTCCCTGTTGCCTGTAATTTCTTTGCCATCTTTTCTCTTTAGTGGGCCTACAGCTTCCTTGACTTTTTTCTTGTTGTTAATATGTTGGAAGAAACTTTTTTTATTGTCCTTGATTTCTGTTGCAAGTCTTTGTTCATTCTGAGCCTTTGCTTTCCTGACTGCATCTTTGCATGTTCTGTCTATCTGCTGGTAATTTGCCTTAGTTATGTGCCCCTCTTTCCATTTTTTGTATTTGTCCTTTTTGTCTTTCAGTTTGTTGGAGAGATCTTTGTGCAGCCATGCTGGTTTCTTCTTGGATTTCTTGTTTTTCTTTCTCAATGGTATTGTGCTAGTCTGGGCTTTTGTGATTGCATTTTTCAGGGTTTCCCACACTTCTTGGGTTGTTTTCCCCTTTAGGATTTTCATCCATGGGATCTTTCCAGGGTTCTCTCTGAGTTTGTTAAAGTCGGCTCTTTTGAAGTTTAAGACACTGGTTGGATTGTTTTCTATTGCTAGTGTTTGCATTATATTAAATTCCAGTATGACATGGTCACTTTCACCCAAGATTCCGGCAATTTCGATTCCCTCTATCACTTCTTCTCTATTTGTAAGGATTAAGTCCAGTATAGCTTTACATCTAGTTCCCTCCTCCACCTTTTGGGTGACAAAATTGTCGGCTAGGTTGGTTAGGAATCTGTTTGATCTCCCGCTCACTGCAGAATTTTTCTCCCAGTTGATATCTGGATAGTTGAAATCTCCCATTACTACTCTGATATGCTTCCTACATGCATTTGTTAACTGGTTGGCAAAGAGTTCATCTATTTCTTCTGATTGGCTGAGTGGCCTGTAATATACACCTATGGTAATGTCACTTTTTTTATCTTTTATATTGACCCATATATATTCTGGGGAGATTTTATCTTTGATCATGTGCATTTCTGCAGATGTGTAGTGTTCTCTTACATATAGTGCAACTCCCCCTCCTCTTTTTGTAGACCTGTTTCTTTTGAACAATTTGTATCCATCTATCAGTCCATTCCATTCATGGGTTTCATCCCACCAGGTTTCTGTAATGCCAACTATGTCATACTCTCCCTCCTGTACTATTGCTTCTAGTTCACCATATTTGTTCCCCAAGCTTTGAGCATTTGTATATAAGCATTTAAGACTTTTATGCCTGTCCATGGGTATGTTTCCTGTGTCTCCTGATTGTTGTTTGAGGTTTTTTTCATCACTGCCTACCTCATTGTTTGATTTGTTTTCTTGGGATTTGTGATTGGTTTTGGGTTCTAAAGATTCTAGAGATTGGTCACCCCCCCCCCTCAATTTTAGTTTAAAGTCCTCCTGATGAGTTGGGCCAGTCTTTTTCCAAGTGAATTTTCCCTGTTTTTGTGAGGTGTAGCCCATCCCTTGCCAAGAGTTCATTATCTTGATACTTCTCCTGTCTCCATTTTTTTCAGCTAGCTGTTGCCTTAATGCAATTTCAGATTTTGATAGACATTGTCCTTAACTATATTTTGCATGCCCAAAAGTGCATGTTTATGCCGAAAAATGAGAGAGATCTATTTTAATTGGGGCGGAAAAGAATCCTTCTGCAGGACATATGAAGGGAATAAAGGGCCCACATAGGTAACAGCATTTCAAAATTAAATGTTCTATAACACATATATACATTTTAAGCAATTAAGATACCATGTTTTTTAAAAAAAAATATTTTAGATTCTGCTCAAAAACCACTGTTCAATTTGTTTTTGGAATTAAGGATATTACAGTATATCTTCAAAAGTATAGATGGCCAGGAATTAGCCTTGCAAAATTGCATTGCACTGACATTAAACACCAATCAAGTTGCTGTATTTTGTAACGAGTAGTGCCTTGCTTGAGGGGGAAAATGACAGGCATTTTTGTCTTTTTCTCTGGGAAGCTATTATTCAATAATTCAACCTTTAATCTCCTGGTATCATTTCGATGTATAGCTTGTCTTGCCATATAAGGGGCAAGTAACTGAAGTGAATCTAAACATCAAACTAGCATTTTGTTTGGCAGAGATACTGACTTTTTTCTCCATCACTTATCAGCTTCAAATTTTGATAATGCAAGGTTAGTATTTTATTGGAGGATGGAAATACAAGAATGTTACTACCAATTAGGAAGGTGTGATGGATCTGTTCACCACCTTGAGTTATTTATAAAAATAATAAATGCAGGATACAAAGAAACACACAAACAAATAAATAATTGCAATTAAAACCATTTAATTTGAATGACTTTTTGGCATGGCTAGAGGACCTAGGCAGCTTTGATTTTAGGGTTTTTTGTGGTGATGATTTACAGTGTTTGTTTTTGTATTATTTTCTTGAATTGTAATTTGCGCATAATTCTTTGAAGGAGGATGGTATGTAAATATCAGCATACATATGTAGAATTTTTTAACTGATAAAACTTTTATCTTCTGGAAGATCCTGAAAGATTCCAGAGTTTGAAACCTACTTCTGTACAACCAACAGACTGGCTTTATTTCTTTTGAGATCTCCAAACATTTTTTGTAGTTAGATTGTTAGAATTTACCAACTTCATTGACCAAACAAATTTAAAAAATAGGTTATGATACCGATGTTCCCCTGCTTTCAAAACTTCACAGATAGCAGACATGTTTGCTGCTGGGGTCTTTACATCTTATAGAGCTACAATTCTTGACTAGAGTATCTGGGGACTGAGAATTTTGGGGAAAGATCGAAGGAATAGCTCTCTAGCATGAGAGACAGAGATTATATTTTGCCTTTTGTTTTCTTCTACCACCATCACTTGACCAATTACTGTGGAAAACAGAACAAGGTGAGAGTAAAAAGTTAATGGTTAAACACAAACCATTTTGGAGCTGATTAAATATTAAATATCAGGTAGGGGGTCTAACCAAATAAATAAACAATAACTTTATACATGCCATTCAGCTTATATGCACTCAGCCACCGACAGAACTGCTGGGATCTGGGCAGCATGCAAGTTTAATAATAAATAAATAAATCCAACAAGCTTTCAATTTTTTTCCTTTGGATACTACTCACTTCCTGAAATTGAAAATAATTTGTCCAGAAAGGAAGGAGCTGCTATCTTTAAAAAACAAAACAAAACATAGATCCAAAACCCTCTAAGACATTTAGAATTTTCCTGGTGATGGTTGATTCCTTGGAAATTTCAAATGTCACCATCTTCCTCTCTTTCAGGAATACGGATTTGATTTGATTTCAAGTTACTCACCATCTCTCTCTGTTTCAGGAACACTGATTTGAATCAGGAATAGTGATTTGAATCAGAAATACTGATTATGCCTGGTTACTCAGCCGTATCTGGCAGCAAAGTACAAAGCAAAAAGGAGAAAGCAATGACAATAATCTGCTTATACACAGGAAGCATAGGGCAAGCACAGATGCCCAGCTAACAGGGTAGAAAGGTTTTTTTTAATGATTCGATACTCCAAGTCTACCCCAATGCTGAAACAGGACACCAGAATTACAACTCAGGACATGTAACCCAACCAGGGTTGCATGTTTGTCTCTTCTACCATTCCCTGCTAATAATTTTATTGGAAAACAGTGAATTTTGTTATTTGTGAAATAGTCCAGATCCATACTTTTCTTGCTAAATCAACTCTCACACATTAACTGGGTGCAATGCTTCTTGGAGCAATAGCTCATCAGCATGAAGACCATTGGATGGTAACTTTGCCATGCTTGCTGACTGAAACACTACATTCTAACTAATTTTTCTGTAGTGATGTTATATATTGGCTTGGGTGTAAAAGGTACCGGTTTACTGATAGACAAAATTCTCATTTAGTACTTTCTACTGCAATTTAGGGCTCATAATCTAATGTTGAAAAGGTACAGAATATGTCATGCACTATTTTCATATTCTTTCAGTCCAACGCAAGTTTTTCTGGCAGCATCCCGGACGTTGGCACACGACACTGTTAACACTGATTAATATTGAATGGGGCACTTCTTCTTCTATATATGCTGAAAATGGTTAGCTTTAGAATGTAATAACTGTATTTCAATATCAATGACCACTCCTTTGTTCTCCTGTTCTTAGGAAGGTGAGTCCCTTAGTCTACCACCAGTTTACCTGCTTTACGACTTTTCATCATTTTGTCAACAACACAGCTTCTGAGTTATAATTCTAAAATGCAATCTGCAATTTGTAGACATTTTCTAACAATAACTTTTTTTTAAGAAGCATGCCTCTCTCCTGCCCTATTATCAAATCTCCTTAAATTTCCATCATGGATTTCATTCAAGTGTTCCTACTTCTAAACACTTCAGCTTTATTTCTGCTTGAGGCAGCCAGCGTGTTAAAGCTATCCACTGGGAATAGGTGATGAATTTTTGCTCTTCACACCAAACGATTACATTTTTGATGCCTAATCATCATTAATTTTACACACACACACACACACACACACACACAACACACGTCAACCCTCCAATAACTTATCTTTGAATCACTGGCATTAAAAAGGCCAAACAACATTAAACAGCCCAATTATTTCACTTTACATATTCATACCAAAGGCATATTATTTGGCAGCTTAATAACCAAGATGCTAGTGAGCCACTGTGAAAAATTAGCAGAGTGGCATATTTCATCCATCACTGCAATTTGCTTCTCACAAGATCTTGTAAACAAAGCAAACAGACTGGAAGCGATCAGAAAAAAAAGGGAAACGCAACTGATTTTGCATAGAATCGTGCAACTTTCATAAGACGCGTAAGGCTTAAACATAACAATGCAGGATTACAGACTTTATGAAATGATGGATTTAGATTAAATTAGATTACTAATCGTTCACATGCATGCCAAACTTGTAAACAGCCTGGAAGAAATAATTGGTTATCAAGCTGGGAGGAAATTCTACTTCCTCGTGTATCATAAATAATTGAATAATTGTAGGGATGATATTTTGATCTGACTGAATTATTTCCCTGATTTTTGAATTAGGTCATCTGTAGCAATTTTGCAAATATACAGGATCTCTCCTCTGTACCAATATAGCAATACTGATTTCAGTGTGCAGTAGCAGGCGTCAAAGGTATTATGGAGCATGAATGCTCAGTTGGAAGCAGAGGGTATTTGTGTTATAAGGTTGAATGTGATAAATAAGAATAATGTCTTTCTAGATCCAATGGCACACAGACCCATTTTTGTGCAGAACATAAATCCAAATAAACAACTTATAGGAAAAAAGGGAGTAGGGTGTTATTTCTTTCTTCAGTAAAAAACTGAAATTCACTCTCTTAAAGCATGCTGGTATAAAACAAATAGGTGGGGTTTTTTGGAAGTGTTTTTGATCTTTTATTAAACATTATCACACTAACATTCATTTTTAAAATGCAGCATTTCACACATGTCAGAATGAGCTCAGACAGCCCAACTGCCAAATACTTCATTCATCTCTACCAACCTGCAAATTCTGCCCTTTGAGGGGGAGATTTCAGCTGATCAGGTAAAATGATAAATCTGAAGTGTATATTAACATTTCCTGCATATGAATACTTAGAATATCAAAGCTTTACATAGTCATCATAAACAAAGAAATAAATAAAAAATAAATAATCAAATTCTCTGTTTTTTAAATACAAGTCAACAAATGCAACAATACCCCCCCAAAAAAATCAATTAAATAATCTAATTTCTTTCATTCTTCATTTTAATGTGAAACCTGGACATCTTTCAATTGACGTGACTTCAGTTTGCAGCTCTGCATCACACCTCTGATTTTGTCTATTTGGAACTTTTTACCAGAAAGACCCAGATTTACTATATCAAGCAGATACAGACTTATGTATACTGCAATTTTTCTCTCATTCTAAATTTAAGTTTGGCTATCACAGTGAACACCTTTGATGCCTTCTGAAATTGCAGCCATTACCACGGATTGCAAGAAATCAGACATAATGGTTGAAAGGAAGTAGGAGGGAACAGAGAGAGGAAGAAGAGAAGAAAATAAGATGGGAGATTAAGTTTTAACCATTTTAATTTTATCTCCAAATCCCATCCTTGCTCTCATGCTGGCAAGGGGCAAGATAAGCCACAAACATCCTGAAGCATGACACCAATCTGTTGAGGGAAAATACATTTATCCTTGAATCCTGATCAAGTTGGAACATGCTCACTTATTATTTTGATATTATGGGAAGGACATAGAGTGGTAATCCAAAAGGATTCAAATATCTCATCCTTAACCTCTCAAATTTTATTAATTTTCACAAAATTTCTTTATTCTGCAATCTCATTAGTCACACGAACAAACACACACTTGGCTGGATTACTGTATTTTTGGTCTTTTTATTGCATCCACAATAATCTCTCATTATCTTCCTTATAATAAGAGCTCATATTGTATGTTTATTTGTCTTATTGCGTTGTCTTACTTCACAAAACTCACATGCAAATAATGAATTAGCTTAACTGCTAAACTGACTTGCTGAACTAGCAAATAATAATAATAAAAAAAGGAAAAGTACATTTTAAAAGCTTTTCTTTGTTTTGGTTTTGCAAAATTTCATCTAGCAATATAAGACTAAAAACATAAGCTTAAAAAACAATCAAACCAAATTACATACTAAAATGCAAAATTCTTCATCAAATCTATTTTCCTATGTCATAGTACAGATGGACATTAACATAAATGCTACAATCAAATAGATGATATCATTTTGGCATTAATTTACTGTAAATTATTTTTGAGAAACTGTTTTATTTATTTATCACTGGAAATGTTCCATTCATTCTCTTTTCTGGAAAGGACATATAATAAACCATGTAGTTGCAATAGCTATTTTAAAAAAAATAAAATTCCTTCACTGAAAATTCTTTTCAAAAATATTGCTTTTAAATGTTAGAATTCAGATAGATGTGGAAAGGACATAAAGTAACATTTGAAATGTAATATTCTCTGAAATATTAACACTTTTTAAAATGTGGAATGCATAGAACATAGAAAGAAAGATGCAACCAAAGTTATAAGTATGTTTCTATATCTCACTGAAATCAGGGGAGTTTAACTTCTAAATTCTGACTGGATTAGGCTCCCAAGAGAAATACAACAGAATATTAATTTGGACTATACAAATCTTGCATTAAACCTACCACAGAATTAGGAGACTATTGCCATTTCACTTAGAGCTGGACTTTTATCTATCGTATCCAAAGTAATGCCAACACCAAGGGGTATTTTTTGTTGTTGTTTTTTGATAATTTTGATAAATGGATGCCAACAATTTTACCTCCAGATTTGCGACTTAGGAAAAAATCCACAACTTTTATGGCAAGGTAAACCAGAATGTCATTTAAACACTTTGGGGAGAATATTGTTTTCCCTATAGATAAATACTAAGCATGATTTTTTTAATTGAACAATGAGATTAACTGTGCATTTTATTTTGTTCTATCTTATTCAAAACCAGAGTTAAACTGATCAAAGGAACTGCCAACCATTTAATGGATTGTGAATCAAGATGATTGAGAAATAAGCATACACAAAGAGTTTAAGAGCAGAGAGGATATGCTGAAGCAATGAAATATATTCTAAGGGAACATTAAAAATATTTTAGTATGATTTCCCAAAGTTGTTAGGGAACACTATGTAATATATAACAATATTTAACTTGGGAATCTCATTTTAGTGCTTTAAAAATGAATTCACTTCTGCAGCCAATGCTTTTATTTGTCATTTACAAAATTATTGCTAAATACACGATTTTTAAAATCTCAGTTTCTGTTTCGCCCTTCTAACTGAGAACAAGGCATTATTGAAAACTGGTTTACTTTTATGAAACTACTATATCAACAAGTCAAAGATCAGGTGTTTTTTTAGATATATGTTTGCTGTGAGAATAGGTAGGTGGTTTTTTTGTGGGGGATGCATGGATACTTATTATGGCTTTTCAGGAATGGAACTAATTTCTAAATAGTTATTGCAAGTATAAACCTGAGAAGGCTGCAAAAGAGGGGAAAGTACACACACACACGCTTACATACATATACATACATGACTCCTTCAAGTATTGGCATGTTTATATCATCCTTTTAAAATCTGTAACAAAGTGGTATTCTCTATTATAGCTGTTGATGTCACTATTCTTGAAGTAGGACTTGTCAAAACATCCTTCTTGTCAAATTTTTTTCTTTCATTTATTTATTCGCCTTCAGGTAATACTTAGAGAAATGCAGAACAGACCATAAGAAGTTGGTTAATTTTCTTCATGGCTTTTGTTCCACCAAACTTATCAGCTTAAAAACAGCAACTGGTGGAATTCTCACACAAAGCACTCTCATCATTAGGATCCTGATTGAAATCAATATATTTCAAAAGATAAATTTATTTTGTATACAGAATTTCAAAAGATAAATTTTGAATGCCATTAATTCATAGGAAGCTAATATTATTTATATAAACTCTGCATGACAAAATTACAAGTATAGTCTAAAATCCTGGGAGGACACGAAAAGCTCACTTATCTGTGTGTAATTTTGACAGATTTAGGAAGAGAAAGGAATGACACTAGCCAATTATTAGAACTCACACCAATTTTCCTCCAATATTATAAGAACATTTAATTTGTTACCCTTCTAGAATTTTTCTTTTTCTTTCTTTCTTTCTTTCTTTCTTTCTTTCTTTCTTTCTTTCTTTCTTTCTTTCTTTCTTTCTCTCTCTCTCTCTCTCTCTCTCTCTCTCTCTCTCTCTCTCTCTCTCTCTCTCTCTCTCTCTCTCTTTCTCTCTCGTACATTTAAGTAAATGGAGCAAAAAAAAGAGAGGCATACATAATGTTGTCTTATTATTGTCTTGTTTATCCCTTTTCCTTATTTGTTCTTGGAAAACTTGCAGGGAAAAGTTTATAATCAATGAAGATATTATATTCAACGTAGATGCAACTAGGTTAAACCAGATTAGCTATTTTCTAAATCTCCACCAGAGATTCCGAGGCATGCATATTGTGGATTGTGACACAAGTAAAAATCAAATGTTAACTTGTGCAGACAATTTTTTAGGCCTCTAACAATACCTCTACTTAATTCCCCAAAGACGGAAGGTACATTTCCATCTTCTCTTCTACCTGTAATAAGTAAATCAGCCCCAAAGTGACTGATGTGACAGAAACTTATCAAAGGCTCCTGTAGTGATGACAACTACAGACAAGGTGGCATGTGTTGCTCTGATTAAGAGAGTTTGAGTTATAAGCACTCTTGCAGCACAACTCGGTGTCACCAAGTGAAGTCTTGCCTTATTTTGTACTTGTGATCCTTATTTGAATTTCAACTATTTCATCACTTCTTAAAATGGTAACTGCGGAGACACGGCATTAGCAACCCACTGACACTGTCTCACATCTTTATAGAGAAAAAAGGTCAGCCTGGGCAAAGTGTTAAATCTCGGAAACCTGTCTTTCACTATTTTGAGCCACTCTTGTTTTATTTTTTTAGTTTTTAAATTCTGGATTAGGAAAATTACTCCAGGATCATTTATAGAATCTTGATCCCCTTAAAAGAAAGGGAGGAGTCTTTAAGGCTGCTTAACTTTGAATGCCACATACACAACCATCACTACCACCCCCCACCTAGCAGAGACATATGATTCCTCTTTCCCTTCCTCCTCTCTTCCAGAATTGCAATGTTTTTCTGCTTTAAAAGGTGCACCTGAAGGATGCGATGGGGCTACATTCTGCACACCCCTGTTTTTTATTTTACCTGTTTCCCCTTGGAACAAAAATGCCCATGTGGAGCTGCAGCTGCAGCAAAACTAGGGGCTTCCCTCCTCCACCAACGTGGTTTATTTGGTTTTTAAAGGGGAGATGAGTTCTGAGAAATATCTGGATATTTTCCCCCAATGTTTCACCTCTTCCCATTCACCATTATAAATCGATTTTACCTTTGCTAAGGTCAGAGGAGGTGAATGAGGAGAAGGTGAAAGAGGAGAAGGAGGAGAAGGAGAAGGAGAAGGAGAAGAAGAAGAAGAAGAAGAAGAAGAAGAAGAAGAAGAAGAAGAAGAAGAAGAAGAAGAAGAAGAAGAAGAAGAAGAAGAAGAAGAAGAAGAAGAAGAAGAAGAAGAGTTGATTCTCCTTTAGATTTTATTGATACACATTTAGACTTTCATGATACATCTATCCAGTCAATGGAATTCTGAAGGCTCCCCGTTCCAGATGTTGCCTGTCTAACTATCCCTGCAAGGGGAAAAGCGCATTCCGAAGCCCGCTTCTTCCCTCTCTTCCCCGCTCAGTCGAGGCCACATCCTAGGGGGATCGGATGGGCGCCCCACAGCCTCGTCCTTCTCTCCAAGATGTCGACGACCGTGGCAAGCGCAACCCTCCTTGCCAAAGAAGTCAGAAGAGGGGTGCTAGGGAAAAAAAGGGGGCGGGAAAGAGCCGGGATTGAGAGAAAAAGCAAAGAAAGACCTTGCGCTTACCTTTTCTCTTAGAACGCCGCCTCCGCCGCCGCTTAGACTTGCCTTTCAGCTGACCGCCGGCTCCTCCAGAGGCTCGGCTGCTCTCCAGCACCGAGGTCATGGTTCCCGCCCGGTAAACAAGAGCAGCGTGTGGGGCACTGACACGGCCGGGGCCGGCTAGACGGGCGGAGCGCTCCCTCCCTCTTTTGCCTCGCCGCTCCGGCTGCTTTCCAGCCGCGAAGAGCCAGGCTGCTTCTACCAGCGGTGCCGGGCGCGCGTTGCTGGTGCGCGGATGCTCTGACCGAGCAACGCCGCCGCCGCCGCCGCAGATCCGGGAGAGAAAAGTAAGAGCAGCGGCAGGAGGGGAGAGAATATCAGGACACCCGAGGATGCCCGCTGGGGTTCCTTCACGCTGCTTTCTCTTCGGTCCGAGCGCTCTTGCCCTCGCGCGCCAGACAACTTGCTTTCTTCGGAACTGGCAATGCCCGGCACGCTTTCTTTCTTTCTTTCTTTCTTTCTTTCTTTCTTTCTTTCTTTCTTTCTTTCTTTCTTTCTTTTTATTCTCGTGTTCCTTCCTTTCTTCTTTCCTTTTTTTTGCACCTTTGATAGTTGTTTGGCCCCAGCAGCCACTTTGAAGCCAACCATGCAACCAGCACCCCTATTTGCTACTCCGAAGTCTAATAAGGTCCAATCACAGCTCTAAGCTGCCCGTGACATCAGCAGCGGAGACCTCCCCCCTCCCCCACCGAGACCCCCTTCCCTCCCGCCGCCCTCCATCCCTCCCTTGTCAGCTTGCAAACTCAGCTCCCATTTGGGCTGACAGCTCTAGCCAGCACCTGAGAGCGAAAGGAGGCAGAGGGAGGCCACGCCGCGCCGGCGGCGGGAAAAGGAAATCGAAAGGAATTTCGCTCTCCGCAGATTTGGCGGGGCAGGTTAATTGTGCATTTTTCGGGGGCAAGGAGAGATCGGGGAAGAATGTGAACCGCTGAGCTCGGAGAATTTACTCAGAGAGCAAAGGCGGTTGCGGAAGTTCTTTCTGCGATTCATCTTCCCGCACTCCGAACTGTAGCTTTAGAAAAGATGCAGGATCCATCCAACATTGAATGGCCCGGCGATCCTTTGTGATGATCCCCTTCCCCAGTGGGGGGGGGGAGACTGTTCTTACTGGAGAGAGAGAGGGGGGACGGGGGGAGGGGGCAAGAGAGAGAGAGAGTGTGTGTGTATAAAACTCCATGTTCCCCAATTTAAAACAAGAATTAGTCCTGAGGGATGGAAGAAATTGGAATAAAATAAAGTTGTGTCTCCATATCATAACTCTATAAAGTTATCATTTGATAACTTTAAGATGTGTGGACTTCAACTCCCAGAATGCCACAGCAGCCATGCTCCATATACAGGTAGTCCTCGACTTAACAACAGTTTGTTTAATGACCAAAGTTACAACAGCAAAATTATGGCTGTTTTTTTACATTTATGATCGTTGCAGCATCCCCATGGTCACACCATCAAAATTCAAAAACTCTTTTAACAACGTAAATGTTCAGCTCAGTTGTGGTCGTAATTCAAGGACTACCAGTACAGTATACATGTGTGTGTGTGTGTGTGTATTGACACTTTATTTAAACTAAATTTAATATATCAGTGATTGCATGAGTTCTGTAGATGACATACGCCAAATAAATAAAATGAATAATAACATCCAATTTAACATTCATTGTTAAATGAATCATGCAATCATTAAGCAAATCCTGCTTCCTTCATTGACTTTGTTTGTAGGAAAAAGTCGCAAATGGTGATCTATGTGATCTCAAAGTGTTGCAGCGGATTGCATGCCAATTGCCATGCCTGAATTTTGATCATGTGACTTACAGGGATAATTGTATGTGAGAGAGTTGCAAGTCACTTTATTCAACGGCATTGTAACTTTGAATAATTGCTAAAAAAATAGTTGTAAGTTGATGACTACTTGTAAAAAAGAAGCAGGGTTTCTACTGAGAATAGCCATATTGACATTTTTGACAGCCCTACAAACAGTTTAGCTTGTGCCCTTCTTTTTTCCTTAAAAATAAACCAATTGTTAAAAAAAATAATTTTTGGAACTCAAAAGAGTAATATTTCAATCTCCAAGACTCAACTCAAATGCTTACAGGCTCATAATTTTAAACATGATGACTTAGGGGTTCTACCACATCTAATGGGATTTATTTCTAACACAGGAGTATGTAGTTGAGCTAAGCAATCCATCTATCTACCCACACACATATATACTGTAATTGCCTTTTTTCCCTCCCTTAAACTTCTAATAATATTTACTTGGGAGCAGGACCAACTGAGAAATTTTTTGCTTGGTGTGAAAGGTACTGTATGAGGAGCACCGCTTTTACATTCCATGCAACTAAACAAACTGTATTGGTTTTGATACTGAATCTTACCCCAGCAACACCAACAGTTATTTGTCTCCACCGTAAGCAGGGCAAAAATCCATTTTCAGAGAATTCAATTTTATCCTTAAAAAGAAGGAAACAGCTGAGGAATCCCTTCCACTCTTTAGGATTTACCAACCAGTCTTGTTCAGGAATAGGTGAGGATCTTATTTGTCTTGTTCTTCCTCTATGATAAAATCCTTTGCATATTTCTTCATTAGAAGAGATTGAAAATCAGAGCAATCAAAGATTTGCTCATTCAGAAAAAAAGAAAGGTCTGGTTTGAATGCCCATTTATTCAAGGATTCTTGTTTGAATTGCCACATTCTTTCTTGTAACAGACCTGTTATTATTGTTGGTTCATCAGAGTCAGCCAGATATTTAGATTGGATCTGGCATTCTTATCTGCCTATTGAATTCTTCCCAAGGACCTGGGATAGGAGATGTTGTTTGATGGTGTTAAATGTATAGTTGGAGGATGTAAGCTGTTTGAAGTAAATCTGTCTTTTGCAATTGACTGATGGGTGATTTTTCTCAATGCCAATGGTGTTCAAGTAGTACTCTGGATTTTTTTAGAATTGCACCCAAGGTGCTTATTACTGTTGTTAATGCTTCTGAGTGAATCTTTATTTGCAATAGTGAATCTTTATTCCTGGTGACTGCCTGGACAAGTCCCGCCTGCAGTTTTCGTAGCAAGATTGTCAGGAAATAGTTGCCTTTGCTCAGTTCCCAGGATTGAGAGCAAGAGATTGGTTCAAGTTTAACCAAATGGCTTTGTGCCCAAGGTAGGACTGCCTCCGAGCCCTGCAAAAAACTGGCTCTCTGCATCCTTACTACTTATTCATCTAATTTACAAGTCCAGTGTCATATGGAGTCCTTTCTTTATTGGAAATAGTCACACCTATCAAATTTGAGAAACTGTGTTTAACAATTTTTTTGTAAAAAAAAACTTGTCCGTATCCAGAAGTTTCTTCATGAGAAAATGGGAAAGAATTTGAAATAATAAAGCAAGCTGCATGTGATAATCAGCAAAACCAACAGATTCTTCCATTCTAACTTGTTAATGGCACCTAGAAATTTGCAGAGCCTTCTGAGGCGCACATATCAAAAGCTATGAAACTCACCCCCAAGCCAGCTATTGATCTCAAAGCAGCTTCTTGGTCTGAGCATGCCCAGAAGAGATTTCAATGGGGATTGCCTTAAGTGCTTTGCACAGAATTATTAAAAATTGGTCACAACAAGCGGTAAATACTTTATTGAGCTTGTTTGGACTTGAAATTATGCAAGGTTGGGCCTAATATGTAGGTTAGTGCTTAATCCTATGGAGACACGGAATTACAGGACAGGTCTGAGAAGCTGGAAACCACCTTGCAGAAACAGTAGTAACTCATCTTCATGTTGCTGTGAAGAAAAGTCACCAGAAGTCAAACTTGACTTGAAGAAGACTCTACTTTTCTTTTTTCTGATTAGGACTTAAACTGAGTACAGAAGCAGGAAACAAATGGTGACTTCCTAATAGAAGGGGTAGAAAAGCAATCTTTACTGAAATGGCCCAAATCTTAAAAGTGCAGTAGCCCGATATCCTACTGGAAGCATTCTTGCTATTGTTATGCCCCTGAACGTTTAAGCACTGTTTAGAAGCAAAGGATTGTAACAGATGTGGAGAAGTCTCATAAAAGCCCAGAAGAATGTGCTCTGTTTAAAAACATATGCATCATTATTACAGTGTTTACTCTATTTTTAATAGATCACTGGACACAGGAAGCCATTTTAGCTAGTGCTACTGTCCTTGCCTTCTATTTTCAGCCCTAGACTTTTCCTTTTCTATGCAATTTCTGAAGGTTTATAATAAGAATTCCAATGAATTAAGTAGAATACCAGTACAACTGACAAAGAAGAATGCAGTCAATCAGGATTCACAGGTAGTCTCGATCAACAACCATTTATTTAGCCACGGTTAAATGTTACAATACATTGAAAAAAGTGACTTATGACTCCCCCCCCCCAATTTAACAACCATTGCAGCATCCCCATGATAAAAATTTGGGTGCTTGGCAACCAGCATCTATTGGAGATGATTGCAGCCTGCTGGGATTGTGACGGCCATTTGCTGCCTTCCCAGCTGGCTTCCCACAAGCAAAGTCAATGGGAGAAGCTGGATTTGTTTAATGACTGCGTGATTCACATAACAGCTGCAGTGTTCAGCATAACAACTGTGGCACAAAAGATTGTAAAATTGGGTGCAACTCACTTAAGCACTGCTTTGCTTAGCAACAGAAATTCTGGTCCCAACTGCAGTCATAGTTCAAGGACTGCCTGGAATAGTTTATGTCAAAAGGGAAAATACCAGAAAAAAATGTCTTGGTAGCCAACATAGAATAAGAGGTCCTTGTACTGTAGCTAGGAAAGTATATTGTACAACAGGTGTAGAGAAACTTAAGGCAAGAAGACAAAGAAAAAAGTTAGGAAACATCTGTCTGCCGAGAAACTCGAGGAACCAGAAAATATAAAACGTAGGCAAAGTGAAGGAAAAGATTTAAAGGCACTCGGGAAAACAAAATTACTTCTCCTTTATCCACCCAGCCATGTCGCTGCTTTTACAAAGCTTCTGAGCACAATGGAGCATCCGGGGCTGAACAAAATTGACTGGAAAAATCCTCAAGCAAATTTTGTAGCTATAATTTGCTTGACAATTAAAGAAAAAACCCTCTCCTGCTATGAAGGTTAAAAAAAGAACAAGGGACATAACCTACTCCAAATTATAGTAATAAAAAAATCTTACCAGTGGCAATCTGATATGCTTAATTTTCTGATTGGAATAAATTGAATATATAAAGTAGTTTGTGGCTGATGGCTAAAGAGAACTGAGTTTAGGAAGATGATACATAATTGGGCAGAAATTTATCTCCAAAGGTTAACCCGGCATTTTTAAGTGTTTCAAGATTTAGATCTGAATTTAGATTTAGATTTTGACTGATACAGATGTAAATTTGCATGGATCACATGACTGGCTGAACTAGATGTAATAGCACAAAATGTAACATTTTCCAAAAATCTGGAGGACAAAAGTGTCAGATTGGTGGAGGGGAGGAAAGGAAGGGAAAGAAAATAAAAGGGAAAAAAAGAGGAAAGGGAAAATAAAAGATAAAAAGAAAGGAAAAAGGAATGAAAAAAATAAAAGGAGAAATAGAAAAGAGTAAAGAAAAAAGGAAGGGAAATGAAAAATAGAAAAGAGGAAAAAAGAAAGGAAAGGAAAAAGAGGAAAAGAAAAGAAAAAGGAAAGGAAAATAAAAAGGAAAGGGAAAGAAAAAGAAGAAAGGAAAGGAAAAAGAAAAGAAGAAAGGAAAGAAAGAAAGAAGTCTGGATGAGATTAAAATTTCATATAAGGTCAAGAAATATTCCAAAGTGATGACAAATGGTCTCAGAAGATAGAAAAAGTACTGCAATATCTTGATATGAAGGGGCAAAACACTTAAGAGGAAAGCAGAGTTGACTGCAGGAGGAACAAAAGGGTTGAAGAATTTGGGAAAGATTTGAGGCAATTTCAAAAGTTGATTTTAGCTAGATAGTCAAGTCTTGGGCTGCAGATTATAGTTATGATCGCTGTCACTATCTAACAAAATGAAATTCAATGGTGAAAAAAGTAAGGTTCTATATTTAGGCAAGAAAAACCAAATGCACAGGTATAGTATAGGGGGTACCTTGCTCAATAGTAGTAACTGTGAGAGGGATCTGGGAGTCCTAGTGGACAATCACCTAAATATGAGCCAGCAGTGTGCTGCAGCTGCCAAAAAGGCCAACTCAGTGCTGGGCTGCATTAACAGAGGGATAGAATCAAGATCACGTGAAGTGTTAATACCACTTTACAATGCCTTGGTAAGGCCACACTTGGAATATTGCATCCAGTTTTGGTCACCACGATGTAAAAAAGATGTTGAGACTCTAGAAAGAGTACAGAGAAGAGCAACAAAGATGATTAGGGGACTGGAGGCTAAAACATATAAGGAAAGGCTGCCGGAATTGGGTATGTCTAGTTTAATGAAGAGAAGGACGAGGGGGGACATGATAGCAGTGTTCCAATATCTCAGGGGTTGCCACAAAGAAGAGGGAGTCAAGCTATTTTCCAAGGCACCTGAAGGCAGGACAAGAAGCAATGGATGGAAACTAATCAAGGAGAGAAGCAACCTAGAACTAAGGAGAAACTTCCTGACAGTTAGAACAATTAACCAGTGGAACAACCTGCCTCAGAAGC
>NW_015386424.1:1777108-1794373 GCF_001527695.2 Protobothrops mucrosquamatus
CATTTGTCCGAAATGGTATAGGGTTTCCTGCCTGAGCAGGGGGTTGGACTAGATGACCTCCAAGGTCCCTTCCAACTTTACTATTATTATTATTATTATTATTATTATTATTATTATTATTATTATTATTATTATTATTATTATTATTATTATTATTATTATTATTATTATTATTATTATTATTATTATTATTATTATTCTCTAACACAGGGGAGAATATGTATCCCAACTGAAATTTACTTTCTAGGAGACCAATATTGACAAACTAGAGCGCAAGAGAGCTAGAGAGTCATGTTCACTTTAATCACTTTCCCCTTAATGCTGAATTTATAAAATAATACATTAACATTGGTCATTTCAAAAGGCCTACTTATTATTATTAATTTGAATTAGTAAGGCACCTAATTCCAATAGAGAATTCAACAAATTCTGTTGAATTTGTGTGTTTCATTTCATCTTTACTAGATTTGAACCTGTATGCTTAAAATGCTGACTAAAGGAGACTGATTCTTTAGAAGGTACACACCAAACAGGAAGTAATTTTTGAGATGTTTTGGCAAAATCCCTAATTCAAATGCTTTACATCCGGCAACTTAGCAAATAATATTTTCTCCTGATATAATTTCTACTTTGTTAAAAAAAAAATTGCATGTTGGAAAATTCCTATGGGTAATCTTTAGTTTAATTTGTACTCTGTACAATTCCAATCTGTCCAAATTAGAGCAAGCACACACAGGTAGAATGATTGACTTACAATCATTCATTTAGCGACTGTTCAAAGTTACTGAACTTTGATCATTTTTCACACTTATGTAAAATCCCCATGGTCACATGATCAAAATTCGGACGCTTGGCAACTGACTCATATTTATGACAGTTGCAGTGTCCCAGGGTCATGTGATCCCCTTTTGTGACCTGACAAGCAAAGTCCATGGGGAAGCCAGATTCACTTAATAACTGTGTTAGTAATTTAACAATTGCAGTGATTCACTTAACAAATCTGACAAGAAAGGTCGTAAAATGGAGCAAATCTCACTTAAGTATCTTCTTAAGCAACAAAAAGTTTGGGCTCAATTCCTCAAGTCAAGGAATATCTGTATATTTCTCAATTCAGCTAGCAAACATATTGTTTATATACGTATATCAACACACATTAAAAACATAGTTAAATGGCAAAAAAAAGAATAGGGAGAGAGGCACATAAATAACAGGGAATGCTGCATTATCACTATCAGAAGGTCCAAACCGTTTGAGTCACTGGAAACAATATTGTGAATAATTAGTATGGACAACCCCATAGAGAATAGCTTTCGATTATTCCAACTTTATTCATTTTATGTACATAGAAAAAGCAGGATAGAAATGAAAGTAGGACACTGGGTGATCCCCCCTCCATTCTGCATCGTAAACAGACAATTTGATGGTTTGAGATGATGTATCTAATATGATGTGCGGTGAGGCTACAGAAGATCTCTCTGTGAAATAATATTCTACATAGAGATGCTCTCTGTTCTTTAGTCCCATGAAAAAATAGGAGTCAATCTGATTGGATCTAACTATTTCTTTACTCATCAATGTGAAAGAGTATTATCAGAAGCAAAAAACAAAAACCAGGCTAATAATAAAGTAAAATGAGGCAGGGGCAAATAATATAGACTAGACTAGACTAGAGCAGAACAGAACAGAACAGAATAATAATTTTATTGTCACTTTGAATGTACACTAATCAGCACACATTAAAATGAAATTTCGTTGCATATTGCTCTCTAAGGGTCAACGCCTCCAATATACACTACATAAATATGACAAAAATAAATAAATACAAAATTACGCATATACCCATATACGTATGTTATATAACACAGAGAAACAACATAGTTGGGGTTATGTATACATGTGCATGGCGAGAAAAGTGAATCTTGCGAGTTTACCAGACAGATGGCATAGGGAACAAAGCTATTACAAAATCGGGTATCTCTCTAAATTATTAATCTTTTGATTAATTTCTACCCTGCCAGCATTATCTTATGTAAAAACTGAATCACTACGCATTGAAATCCTAATTAAAAACTCTAAAGGTTATATTCCAAGCTATGAAATCCTGCGTAATGATGCATACCTTTTCCACATATTATGAAATCGACTGTCCAAGTACTTCACAGTGCTGTTTACTAGCATCACACAAACCGCCACTAATTGTTATTACTATTGTTGTTATTGATATTAGTAGAAGGAAGACACCGTCAACTGACAGAAAATAAGGACCCAGAAACATCACTTTCACATAAATCTATCACCTATTTACTATCGTTAAATATAGGCTTCGTTTCATCTTCAGGCTTGGTAATTAGGTTGCAAACGTTTCGTCTCCATTCAGGGGACATCTTCAGTGGAGTTTGAATTGTGTTTGGTTGGTTTGGAATGTTGCTTCCTTTATTTCAGTTGAAGTAGCTCTCTCGCTCTCAGTGGTTGGTAGGTGGGATCAATGCCAATCTGTTTGCTGATTGGTTGGTGGAGAACCAGGGCTCAAGGAATTCTCTTTCTCTCCTTGACTTTGCTGAGTTACAACTGTGGTCCCAGTTAGATCGAACTTGTGTCCTTCTGAGTCCTCATGGATGGAAATAAGGGACAATGGGTCGTGTCTTTTGAGAGCCAGGGAGTGCTTGTGCAGTCTGGTAGGTAACCTTTTTCCTATTTGGCCCATATAATTCTTTTCACAGTTGTTCCACTGGACTTGGTATATGACACCTGATCTTTGATTTGCTTCTGTTGGCTCTTTAGGTTTTGATAGGGTCCGTCGGAGAGTTGAGGCTGTTTTGTGCGCTACAGTGAGGTTGTGTTGGCGTAGTAGTCTTGCTGTCATCTCTGAAATGTTCTGTATGTAAGGAATTGTGATTTGTTTGGTGGTTGCTGCTCCTGTTGTAGTTCTTGTGTTGTTTTGGGCGTTTGTGTTGTTTGTGTGTAGGGATCTCCAGATGAAGCCTTGTGGATATCCGTTTCTCCCAAAGACTTTGTATAAGTGTCTCTGTTCTGCTAATCTGGCTTCTGTGGTGTTGCAATGGGATTCTACTCTTCTGAAAAGTGTTCTGACACAGCTTTGTTTAAATCAGTGGTTCTCAACCTGTGGGTCGGGACCCCATTTGGGGTCGATCGACCATTTCATGGGGGTCGCCAAGCAAGGCTGTCCGCCATTTTTTTTGTCCGCCATTTTTTCCCCCTTTTCCGGCGGGTGCCTTACCTCCCTTGGGCTGGGCCAGCTGGTGGTCAACCTGCTCCGTCTCTGCCGCTTGCCAGCTACGCCTCGGCCGGCGCAGGGGGCGGAACCACGCATGTGCAGCGCTCCTGGGCAGGGAAAGTCCTCGACTTACGACTGGTTGGGTAGTCCTCGACTTACGACCGGTTTAGTCCTCGACTTACGACCGGTTTAGTCCTCGACTTACAACCGGTTGGGGGTCACGGCATTAAAAAGGTTGAGAACCACTGGTTTAAATCATCACTTTCATTAAATGAATAAGTTCCAAAAGATTAAGGGGACTATTTAAGGTGTTGTTTACATATGTTTATTGGTGTGGTGTGGTGGCTCAGTGATTAAGATGCTGGACTTGTCAGCTGGAAAGCTGGCAGCCAAGGTTAGAGACCCAAGTGCCATGAGATGGGGCCGAGCACCTGTCTTTGCTCCAGGTCTTGCCAATCTATCAGTTTGAAAGCATGCAAATGCGAGTAGATAAATCGGTACCACTTCAGTGGGAAGATAACAGTGCTCTATGACATCTTGCTGGCCACATGACCATGGAAATGTCTTTGGACAGCACTGGCTCAATGGCCTTGAAATAGAAATCAGCACCGCCCCCTATAGTCAGCAACAACTAGTGGAGTAATATCCACAGGGACTCATTTACATATGTTTAAATACTGTCTGTTCTTATTTGGAACAAAGTCCTATAAATTTCAGGCCCAAAGCAGCTGAGACAGATGAGTTTTTAATAATATGGATCTGGTGTATGTGTGCAAATCTGACTTAGCAGCAATGGGGACAAAAGATGCTTAATTCCTTCCCTGCAGTATGGTTTTCTGATCAAACATTTCTGATCAAATGTGACAGCAACTTTCCCAGGGACCTGTCCATCTTTTTTTTCTCTTAACAAATGGAAAAGCAGCATTATGAAAGATTTTTCTTGAGAAAATATTTTGGAGACAGTGTAAAGCATGCAGCATGTTGTAAACCCCACCATTGTGATTTACTAAAAAAAAAAAAAGGTAAGCTGACCATGCTTTGTTAATTAGATCATAATTGGTTGTCTGTATGTTACATTTCAGCCATAAGTCATAGGCAAAGATAACACATCACTCTAAAACAAACCACATATATGCGTAAAGTGATATTTAGTCAGTTTAGGCCAATGGGTATCATTAAAATGTTCAGAATTAGGCATTTGACATACCTAATACCACTGAAACTATATATTTAGATATACATCCTGACCTGCCCAATGAGTCAGTCTGCAAAAATCCAATTAGTTCAGGAGATACAGAACTGAGGAATCCTCCTGGAAGGCAACTTTCAGCTACTCAGGATTGTTGTGTCTTTACAAGCAAATTGATGAGCTGGAAGTAACCTGGTTTTTTTTTCTGTCTAGAAGACACTTTCTAAAACACCAAAATGGATTGGATGCTTGTTTGCAGCTCCCATCCTGCTCATTTTTTTGCCTGGCAGGGCCTTCAGAAGCACTGAAGCAAAACGTAAATGCAGTCCTGAGCTCATACAGGTGAGGCACAAAGGCTTTCTGCTGCAGAATTCCTGCCTTCACCTGCTCTTGGCCTAGTTTCTTGAAAGAGCTTCTGACAGGGTGGTTGTTTGCAAGGAGACAGAGAACCAGTGCGGTTTGATCCAAAGGAAAGGATCTTGACCTGATGAATAATACAGATGGTTCTCGAGTTACGACTGCAGCTGGAACTGGAATTGCCATCACTAAGTAATGAGGTCATAAAGTGTGATATTACGTGACTGTAATACACTAATCAGAGTCTGACTTGGCGACCCCAATCCAGGCATTCCTGGTTATTAGCACAACTCCAGAAACTTCAGCTGTTAAGCAGGAAGCAGAAGAAATCCCGAGTAAAGAGTGTGGGAGTGCAGCAGGGTTATGGGGAGGTCCTGGGACACTCGGCACAGGTTGCATAAATGTAGGAGGAGGCGTTGCAGTGTGGTGTGAGCCCAGGGCACAAAGTACGTGTATGTGTGGTGGGTCCAGGGAGGGGAAGGAAAGAGGACACGGGCCATGTGCTTATGTGTGAGTGCAGGAAAGCCAGAGGAAAAGGGTGCAGTCTGCATGTGATGCAAAGAAGCCAGGGAAAGGGAGCATGAAGTGTGTAAGTTCAGGGAGGGGAAAGAAAAGTGGATATGAGAAGTGTGCAAATATGGAGGCTGAAGAAAGAGGACACTGTTTGTGGAAGTGCAGGGAGACCCATGAAAGAGGGTGGAGAGTGTGTGCAAGTATGTGTATGTGTGTGAATGCAGGGAGGCAAGGGGTATGGGAGACTTACGCTGATGACTTGTCACTGTCGCTCCTATTGGCTTCCCTATTGACTTGGCTTGCAGGAAACAGACATGGAAGGTTGCAAATGGAGATCCTGTGACCATGTTAGCGTGATACGGCTGCTGAGCTCTTGAATTTTGTTCATGTGACCAGAGGGACAGCAAGAACTTTGAGAACAAGTTTTTAAATCCCTTTGTTCAGTGCCACCCTAATTTTGAACGGTCACACAATGAACGGGGATGGCTCAAGGACTAACTGTATTTGTCATCTTGAAGAAAAAGTGGACTGACTCCAGGCCTGTCTCTTTCTTTGAAGGTGGCCTGGTTTTTTTACACATCAAACAATAATCTTAGCACTATATCTTTTTAGCCATTTCCATTTGGTAGGTAGATTTTGAAACCCGTGATAAAGCTTCTTTGAACTCTCATCAACTCTCCTCAAATTAGAACTTAAAAGGATTCTGAGTTTTACCTGGCAGAAGTTAAATGGCTTTCCCTGGCATTAAATTGTGCCATCATCTACCCATTTGCAAAATCAAAGTGCTGCATTTACGCAGCCATTTTTATCTAACGCAAAGAGAAAAAAAAAGGAATGAGGGCAACTTTTGTTAATACTGGCCATCCTCCTCTTGAAGGAAAACTCTAATTTTGTCAAAACTTTTTCAAGGAGATGCAACATAATAGAAATGAAAAATGAGACAGAAATTGTAACTCCTAGTGAATTGCTATGGTTATGTAACTCTCATGAGCAGTTAAAGCTCCAGATGGAACAGAGTTTTATACTGCCTCTTTACTTTGGAGGAGAAAGAATGTAAATCTTATAGAATATTAGCATTTTTGTTTATTTCTAAATATGCTTCAGTTGAGCACACGGGAATGGGTTAGTAAATTGTCACCAAGGCAGATAATGCCTAATTAATTTTTCTAGACTTAAATAGAAAATTGCATGCCACCTGGATGCATTCAAAGTACCACAATTGTATAGTTCCATCTAAGAGTATAGAGCAGAATGCTGTAGCTAATAACGTCACCAGGATGGGGAAAGAGAAGGGGAGGAGGAAGAGGAGGGCGAAGATAGAGGAGGAAGAAAAGAGTAAGAAGGGGAGAAAGAAATAGGAGAGGAGGAGAAGGAGAAGGAGAAGAAGAAAACTTCAAAACCAGCCAAATTTACAGTATGTTGTATGGCTCCACAGAAAAGTCTTGGTTTAGCATGATTCAGGAATACAAAAACAATAAGCCCAAACTAATTATTGCATAGATGCCGTCACCTTGTATATTTTTGATGTACAGTTTTCAAAAATCTTCAGCTATACTACTTTAATGAGAATGCTTAAAATAATAAACACAATTTGTGACACAACTCGTAAATTAAAGATGATCTAATGGACAGATTAGAATTAGGATCAAATCAGAAAAAAAAGGACTCACAAAGTCCTGTCAACTAAGTATTCTATTGTTGAACACAGTTTTAATAATCATTCATCCCATCTACATCATAAATCAATTTCATTAGCAACATCCATCAGGATTACAAGAGCTGGAGCTTTTTAAAAAAAATTCTACCACAGAACTTGGTTTGGTTTTCATCTATCTTTCATTCAAGAGATGTTTTAGGATCTTCCATAAAGATGCCTTATTTAGAATCTAAAATTTGTTTTATGCCTTCTGCTGACAATCCAAGTCACTGGTTGCAGGAAAAAAAATAGCCGAACAAAGAATCTTCTGTAGATATTTCATGCCTCCTACCTCACAGTGTCATCACCATGACACTGAATTATTGGTTTCAGCCAGCACTGAAATATCAAGAGAAATCTGTTCTTCTCTTGTATTATAGTCCATTTTTCTAGCTTGTTTTCCAGAAAACACAACCTAAACCTCAAACAAAACTCTGTATATACTCAGGGGGATAAAAATACATCACAGTATCATATCAAAGGCAGCTTTAAAAACATCTGATGTCCTTGAAGCACTGGCCATTATCTAACAAATAATTTGTTTATCTTACTCCATTGAGGAAAATGGTTGTACCTTCTGTGACAGAGGTCAACAAATTCTCTATTTCACAGGAGTTGGCTTAGTGATACTAAAGAAGCTGGCGTTCTGCCTTTTCAATGTTTTGGGGGATTTAGGGATCCCCTCCTATTTAGTACTTACATACTACACATCCCTTGGAATGTGTCCCTTTGAGATGTAACTTTGAAGATCTTTTCTATCAGCTGTCCAGAAATGATTTTCCTCAGGACTTGTTAATAAAAGGAGAGTAAATAAAAATTTGTGGACTCCTGTGCCACTGTCAGCTGAAATACAATTTCTGCCTCCTTCGTAAGCTCTCGCTTCCTGGCCTTTTAAGAAGACATGGCAATCTGGGTTTGCATCAAGAGAATCTAGTTTCTTTTGTATTACTTAACAAGAAGACACTTATGGAGCTGTTGCTGGGCAAGGAAGAGGCAGTGTCACTCTTCTCAGCTGCCCAGTCTTTTTCTTGACTGAAATGTGGCAATAGCTGATAGGGATTTATTATTATTTTTTCCTCCCTTCAGTCAATTTACAAGCCAACTCACTTGCTAAAGCAATTCTAGGTGACATAGAATACGTAAAACCTAAAAATACTGTAAAAGAACACTTAACTAGAAATAGGAGAAAGAAGGAGTATTATATACAGTACATTTACAGCCTTGAATTGTTTATAAAAAAATTAATAAAGGTTGGATATGAATCAATCAATCAATCAATCGGAAAGAAAATATCTCAGTATCAATGCAAGATCAATGAAAGTTGCCTTGTTGCAAGGCCTATCAAATGCCATGTTTTTAGGGCTTTGTTAAATGACAAAGTTTGGGGCTATATAAAGTTTAGTGTGAAAGTTATTTCAAAATATAGGGCATCCCCAGGAAGATCATGTCATCAAGGTATCAAATAATCTTGGGGTAGTTATGTTAATTTTGCCCCTTCCTTTGATGTTCGTTTGTTTTCCATGGCTCTTTTAACAGGAATACAAACTTCCTTTTCACAGAAATGCTGATACTTTGAAACTAGCCACATAAATTTCAAGTTTTATATAAAAGTATATCTTCTTCCTAGAACTCAGTTATCTATTTATATTAATGCTGAGCCAGAATGGCTTTCCAAAATTCTCCACCAAATTTGATGGGAGAGAAATTGGGTTAAGATGGATTTCTGCAGAGAAAGGAGAAATTCTCCATATACATCTCAAGGATAGGATTACCCATAAGAAGGAAGTGTAGCTCCACTACTGAGAAAGTTGCTCTGGAGAAATTATCTCATGATGTATTTTTTTAGAAATTTAATAGGTGCATAAGAAGCTGGGAAGGCTAGGGACAATTTGAGATAATTGTACTCTAAAAAAAAAAAAGAGTATACAAAGATATTGTACTCTACCTATAAGAGTTTCTTCACAATGCAATAAGTAGATTGTCAAGAAGTCAGCTGAGCCATATTAGACAGTCATTTAACAGCCTAATTTCTTCTAGCTAAGAAAATTGTATTTGTATGCTGTGTCAGCCAATAGTTATCTTGGAGGAACTGGATAAAAGAAAAGAAAAGGTTAAAAAGAAGCATCACAGCAATCTTCAAATATTTGAAGGACTATGAAAAAGATGATAGTATGCCTTTATTCTCTACATCAGTGTTTCTCATCCTTGGCAAGTTTAAGCTTTATGGATTTCAACTCTCAGAATTCTGGAAATTGAAGTCCGTGTATCTTAAAGTTGCCAAGACTGAGAAACACTCTCTGTAGCATCAAAGGATAACACAAGAAACAGCAGGTAGAAGAGACAGAGATTCCAACTTGTAAGAAGGAAAAACGTCCTGACTATACAATAACTAAGCAGTGGAAAAAAAATCTGTCTCCTGGATGCATGGAAGTGCCAGCCCTGGATATTTTGTTTGACAACCAGTTGTCTTGAATGATATAAGGATTCATGATCTGGGAAAGGGTTGGACTAGGAGATCACCAAGATCTCTTCCAACCTTACAAAATTGGGATTCTATGAGCAAGAATCAGTAGGACAGCCAAGAGAAGGTGAGATGGAATTTGTAGTGGTTTTAAAACCTAGAGTGAACAAAGCAACATTTCCTCATTTAATCCATAACTGGACTCATAAATTCTAGGAAATAATAGCAACAGCAGTCAGCTTTATTTGAAACTCCTTATTGGTGCTGCTCAAATATTGTGAAACTCTTTAATTTTCAATATTTCTGATGGCACATAGGAAAGACCATCCATGCAATAGTTTCCTTGGCCTTTGGTTGCCTTAAGCAACTTCAGAAACAATTTAGCAAATGGCAGGGAAGAGAGTGACACCTTGACATTTTGGTCAAAGCAAAAACCAGCTTAGATTTTGATAAGTGGTGGCATATTTGCTGATGGAGCTTTGCTTTCCAGCAGACAGTTCGTGGCATCTCCTGAGGTCTTCAGGAGAAAGCTGATGACTCCATGAGAGGGAGTATCAGATTGTTTTTCATTTTCTCCTTTTCCTGGGGCCAGTCAAAACAGATCCATGTAAATTCCCCTTTGAGTACAATCAATAGATGTGACAAGCTACTTGAAGCTGGGAACAGAGGATGTAATGAAGGTGTGATTTTGTAACTGGCTAACATGTCGGAAGGCTGCCGGAAATTATAGGGCAGTTGTGTATTGAATAAGCGCAGGGCAAAATAAGCTACATCACACAGGTCATGGCTTCCCCACAGCCAGTTTTTTGCACTTTTGCTTTGTAATTGCAAGTGGCAGTGGTGCCTGGATAAATCCAGTTGGGGGTGGGAGCAGGTAGGCTGCCCTCATTCATTCCATATTACAATGAGGTTCATGCTCTAGTCTAAACTACTTCCCAAGTGGGCAAGATACAGAATCTCATTTAAAGCAAAATTTTTCCCTCTGGATGTCAGAAATCAGTCACTGCGTGCAATATTTGCACAGCCTCAGTGGAAACCATCCTTTCTAGATTTGAAAAGGGTTGCATTTAATGCTTCCTCTGTATCTAAATACACACCTTGCACCAAAAATTCTATTAAAGATTAGTACCTAAGTTGGCACATATGTTCATTATCTTAACGATTTCTGCCAACAAAAATGAATGGAATGTTAATGGAAATTTATTGTGATTCTCTGCTATTTTCTGGCATTTATTAGAACTGTCCACTGGCTGTAGACTTTTTTTGTTGATTAAATGCCACACTTTTAATTGACTAATCAGTTCATAAATTGATTCAATGTAAATCTTCACATTATCAGAAGCTCGATATAGGTCTCTCCTTAGAATTTAATAACTAGAATTTTCTGCTTACAAATTGCTGTGTTGCTCTGCTCCCCCACCCCACATATAGCAAGAGTTCTACACATGCTTATTCAACCCCCCCCAAACAGGTCATCAGAAATCACCCCTGTTGCATCGGTCTGGATTCTGAGCTCAGTATGGCAAGAGTCACTGAGCACCAAAGTCCAATGGCCACACACAAAGTCTAGGTAACCAGTCCATGAGTTGAATGGATCAAGATGTGTGGCACAAGCACACAAGGCACAGAACTGGGCACATTGCTCCAGCAACGCTGAAGTCCTCTGGGCAGGATTAAGTAGGTGACACTGGTGCAGCCCTTCATGAAAGGCGAGGTTGCCTCCTCGTGACTGGCATCTGGCCTGTCTCCTGTCTGCTCTATGTGTCCTTGGATCCTTGGACTCTGCCTCCTCCTCATTGCTAACTGGAGCCTCCTGGCCAACTTGCTGCAGCTGTGGTTCTCCTTGCTCAGCCTGAGCCTGTCACTCGTCTGATTGACACAACTGAGGCTGCTCCATCAGACTAGGACTCTCCAAACCCTGATCCTGACCAACACTCAGCTCTGTGCCTTCCTCTGCCGACTTAAACTCACCCTCCTCCTTTGAACTTGTGTCCGAAGAGGAGTCTGGGGGCCATCCTAGCTTCTGTAACTATGTCATAAAAAAAGTTAAGGTGGCAGCCCTGTCTGTTGCATCAAAGCCCCTCAAGGGCCACCACCTCAAGGGCCACCACCTTGATTTTTTTGACCCTCCCTCCAGATGCCCCCAGTCCCATTGGCATACAGCCTGGAAAGGGCAGGGAGATTTTTCATAGAAGATAAATAAACAACGCTAGTATCTATTTATCTGTATGCTTTGCGGCTTTGATTTTCAGTCCAGCAAATTTTCCTACTGAATTTTTAATTAAACAATCCATAGCAAATTTCTGCAGAGCAGCTTAGGGAGGCAGCTGGGCAGGGGTTGTATTTATGTTTTAAAATATATGAGATAGCCAAGAGATCTCTTCCAACTTCATTTAATTTATATCAAAGACTGACGGAGTTCCAAAAGCATCAGGCTCCTGCAGATCGGAGTCTTCCCTTTCATTTTTTTTTAAAGTTTGAAACAAAGATGGATGAGCCTCTCCAAAACCCTGTTCTGTCCCACCAAGGAACAGGAATAGGGAAGTAAAATTTCTAGCTGGTAAGAGTCATCCTCTTAGGAATCTGCTGAGAACATCCACTCAAATTTGCTTCCAGCAGGATCTTAGCAGAATTATTTTTAATCCATGCTCCTAACATTGTAAACAAAGAGAAATGGCACGTAGATGGAATAACTTTATTAGAATTAGCCGAGATCTGTCTATTGTCTATGGAAATATATTAAATTCACTCCTAAACATTCATTAAATGAATAGGTACCAAACAGACCTATTGAATTTTTAATATTACACAATAATACAACCACACGAGAATCACTGTGGTTTTTTTTAAGACTGACATTTGAATTGAACATCAGCAGCTCGTTCCTAAAACCTCATCTTCCTCAGTCTTTTTGGCCTGATTCCCAGTTATAGGTTTAAGGATTAAGTTTAACATTTGAACATGATCAAAACAGAGGAGGAAAACTTCAGGCACTCTGTGGACTTAGCTGATATTTCATTATCACTGATCAATACTGCCTGCCATTTATGGAGTTTATTTTTTGCCTCTTTGAAATGTCAGGTGTTTTTATTTATGGTGCTCTCTATCCATCTTAACAGTGATAGGTGGCATACGTCTTGTCCATTTAACTTGCTTGTTTAAAAGGCCATTTCTTCAATATTTTTTTTTAAAAAACTAAATGACAAAAACCAAACCCTCTAGGAGGTGCTTAAAGCTTATGTACCATTGGGACTGAAACATCAATGACAGCCAAAATACTGTTGGAGATAAGCAGTGGTAAATAGGGAAGATCTATAATTTAGAGTAATTCAATTCTCTAGGCCAGTGTTTCTCAGCCTTGGCAATTTTAAGATGTGTGGACTTCAGCTCCCAGAATTCTCCACTCAGCGTGGAATCACATGACATATCTTACAGTTGCCAAGGCTGAGAAATATTGCTCAAGATAGAGAATCTCTTGCTGGACAAATGGACATGGCACTGCTGAACAGGCATCGTAATAACATTGGTATGTCCAATGCTCATTAAGGTTCCACTCTAGTTGCTACATGTTTGGCCAGAATAAAATATATTTCTTCCCTGCCCCCATCTTACAGCAAAAGCACTTAGACTTGTATACCACACCATAGTGCTTTACAGCACTCTGAGCAATTTACAAATGTCAGAATATAGCCCCCGACAGTTCTTGGTCCTCATTCTGCGGACCTCGGAAGGATGGAAAACATGGAGCAAACCAGATTCACTTAACAACTGCATGATTCAGTTTAACAAGTGAAAAAAGTTGTAAAATTGGGTGCAACTCATTTAACAAGCACGTTTCTTAGTGATGAAGTTCTGGTTCCCACTTGTGGTAAGTCAAAGATTATCTGTACGCTATTCGGAAAAAGGGACACATTTTTCTCTGTAAGTACTGAGATCAGGGCATGTGTTTGTGTGTGTGAGAGAGAGAGGGATAGAGGGATAGAGGGGGAGGGATAGAGGGAGAGGGAGAAAGAGAGAGAGAAAGAGAGAGAGAGAGAGAGAGGGAGGGAGGGAGGGAGGGAGGGAGGGAGAAGCAAAAGACTTTTTGACCTGGATTGTTTGTGTATTTGTCTCTCTGTGTGATGCACATAAAAAGGGTGGAGTTTTGGATCATGGGATATGATGGTTTTTTGACCCTCCCTCCCACCTGACATCTTTGCCTGAGTTCCAACAACTGGCCATCCTTCTATCCAATTGAATAGCTTTAAACAATGCCTGTCTAACCCTGAGTAGTAACCAGAGAATTGCTCTGTTGCTCAGAATCAACAGAATTTTTGTTCTTGTTTCCTCATTATGGAGACTTGAAACAGAATGCAAGTAAAACACACAAATATATGCAGATTTAATTAATTTTTGTTATGTGCTCATTGCAACAAATAGGCCTTCCAAACACATACTTTGTATTATTTTCAAGCCTACTATGCACAGCTCTTTCCCACAGTCATTAACAAATAGAAACATTTTCTCAACTGTGAATGTAAATAACAATTTACTACATCCTTCAAAACTGCAGTCATAAAACCAGATACTGCAGTAAATTAGCTCTCTACATAAGCATTCTCTTCCACAAAGAGGAGTCGCTAACTAAGAGGAAAAAAAGTGGTGGAATAGTCAGCATTATAAGAAATCTGTATGATGGAATAACTTAATGGAGTAGAAAAACCAGAGCTAGAAGTGATGACGCAAGAGGACAGGAAACCTGATGAACTTCAGCCAGGGACCTCCAGCCACACAGCCACAGGCAGACTTCAATCGTCTTCAGATCATAACTGCTAAAATTGGATGGCCTGCCAAATTTATGGGAAACAGATGAAAATAGCAGTATAGGCCTGAAAAGAGGAGACCACAAAAAAGATTAAAATGAAGCTTTTTGTCACAAAAATGTGGTCCATACTTGATTAGGTAAGCCTATAAAACTAGAAGATGACACAAAATAATCTAGATAGAAGATTAGTTTCTTAGCCCACTTGATGACTTTCAATCAACCCTGGACTGTACATTTACCCTGTTCTCCTCACTTTCCAGGTTATCATCCTTCTGAGATACTTATTTCTTGCATCCTGTGCTGACTCCCAGCTGCACAATTGATGGCAGGATATATTGGAAAGCTGATGTAATGCATGAAAACAACGAATGTTCCTACCTCCTCCATTCTGAATAACAAGTGCTCATTTTGGTTTAGGCAAGCAAGTAGAGAAAAGGATAGTCTTATCTCAGTCTAAACCAAGCAAACCACATTATTGTTTATCATGATAGGTGGACTCAACCATCATAGTTCATAAATAAAATTATGGATTCTGGCAGGATTAGGTAATATCTGGTCCTCCAACATCTGTTTTGCAGTTTCTCAAAATCCTTCCACCCATGTTGGAGAGTATGATTTCCTCTTAATCTTCCCAGCCTCTGACGGTAAAGTAATTTTGTTTTAAATTGGTTCTTGTGATGGAAATGTAGTGAGGAGGCGGATCCCCAGGAGGGAGGAGTATTACTCCCCATTTCAGAGAAGTAATAGGCAACTCAGCCCAGATATTATGTGTGAGAGAAAGAGGGTGAAGACAGCACCTCCCTAATAGTTCACAGACTATATTGTAAATGAAGATAGTAGAGCGCTCAGCCTGGGAAAACTGAAGTCAGGTCCAATGACACATGGTGATTTTTCAAAGCTAAGTTCTCTATTGTTTCATACCTATAGACCAGTGGTTCTCAACCTGTGGGTCGGGACCCCATTTGGGGTCGATCGACCATTTCACGGGGGTCGCCAAGCAAGGCTGTCCGCCATTTTTTTTGTCCGCCATTTTTTCCCCCTTTTCCGGCGGGTGCCTTACCTCCCTTGGGCTAGGCCAGCTGGTGGTCGGCCTGCTCCGTCTCTGCCGCTTGCCAGCTACGCCTCGGCCAGCGCAGGGGGCGGAACCACGCATGCGCGGCAGGGAAAGTCCTCGACTTACGACCGGTTTAGTCCTCGACTTACGACCGGTTTAGTCCTCGACTTATGACTGGTTTAGTCCTCGACTTACAACCGGTTGGGGTCACGGCATTAAAAAGGTTGAGAACCACTGCTATAGACAATATCTTGCTGCAAGAGGCAGTCTGATATACAGGTAACCCTTGATTTACAATCATAATGGAGCCTGCCTATTATGGTCATAAGTTGTGATTGCCATAAAGCAGGACTTCACATGAAAATTTTATAAATTTTTTTGTAATGGTTATTAAGTTGTAAAATAAACCTATTGTTCACTATGGAAGGTTTTGCCAAAAACCAGAAGTGAACCTCAGTTTTCAGCAAAACATTATAAACTATGATCATGTCACTGCAGGACACTGCAAACAGCCATAAATACGGGCTGGTTGCTGAGTATCCAAAATGCAGTCATTTGATTGTGGGTCATATATTGGCCAAATGCAACATAGGAAACCTGCATCCATCCATATGTTCTTTTCTTAGAAGCGCTGTCCTTCCATACACCTGGATAGTTGAGCTTTTCACATATCCCTTTCTCTAGCCATACATTCTGCTTTATAACCACGCAGTAAAGAGATACAAATCCATACTTAAAAAGGGGAAAAAAATGCATTGGTTTAATAATGGCCCTTATACTGTATGCCAAAAGACCACTGAGATTATGACTCGGTCATCCCATCCTTGTATCTTCCTTATGCATGCTACATCAGAGGGATAACAAAGGAATTATGCTGGCTGCTGGAAAATGATCATGTGTATTGATTGCAAATCCAAGCAAACTCCTGCTCTCCTACAGCAAGGCCTCTTTCAAAAATCCATCCTAACCCCTGCAAAACACGTTATGATATTAATCATGCCATTCCACCGATTGGAAATAAGAAATATGCCACTTTTCTTGAGAAAATTAAATTTTTGACATTTGAAATAATATATTTACCGAAGACGTTGGAGAAAAGCTGTCACCAGAGCTATTTTTCTGTACGTTAAAAGGCACGCTTTAGTGTAAAAAAAAATGGTTTTGTCTCCAGTGCCACAAAGCGTGGCCAACATTGATTCTATTTAACATTTTATCAGCTGAACTGGAGAAGAGATATTAGCTCTTTGACTACCAGCCAAAGGTCATGTAGCTAATGCTGACCTCTGTCAAATGTTACACATTGTACAGGAAGGATTGACAATTATTGTTCTACTGTATTTTGCCAGACACCAGGGGTCATAGCAATGGAATTGTTATGCTGTATCACAGCAATCATTCAGAGCTTGTTTGCCTGTACTGTACGCAAAACTGTTAAGGTCAAATGCAGTGGCTGTGTAAATTTGGGCTGAAAATGGTAAGGATTTGGGAACCAATTGATTCTGCTGGCTGGATTTTTAGCAGGATCTTTCTTTCTTTCTTTCTTTCTTTCTTTCTTTCCTTCTTTCCTTCCTTCCTTCCTTCCTTCTTTCCTCCCTCACATAAGCCTGCATTTTTAAGGATAGAAGTTTTCCTTAGTCACACCTATTTCCAATTGCTCTAAAGCAAAAATACCAGATCAGCATGGACTAAGGCAATGTTTTTCAAACTTGGTAACTTTTCTTAGACTTCAACTGTCAGGATTCAGGAATTCTGAGAGTTAAAGTTCACAGTTCTAAAACTTGCTAAGTTTGAAATATACTGAACTAATTTCTAAACTTGCATTGTTATTGGCAGCTTGGAATGATAATTTATGATTGCAAAAAAATGTGGAATACTTCTAAAGAAGAAAACAAAACAATTTGCAAAACATCAGATTTGCAAAACATCTCTGTACCAAGTATAAGAAGAAGAATAAAT
>NW_015386424.1:1794473-1805884 GCF_001527695.2 Protobothrops mucrosquamatus
CTCTCTCTCTCTCTCTCTCTCTCTCTCTCTCTCTCTCTCTCTCTCTCTCTCTCTCTCTCTCTCTTTTCTCACCAAAGTCTTCATAGCTCTTATAGAAATAGCAGAATGAAGATATAGGTATAGATGATCGGCACATGTGCATTGCACAAGAAGGAAATTATGTATTTGATTTCTTTATGGGAAGGAATATATAATTACAGGTAGCCATTGGCTTATGACTGATCACTTAGTGACTGTTTGAAGTTACAACGGAGCTCTCCAGGGATTTGAAGTTCCAACAATTGTGCCCCCCCATGGTCATGTGATTACATTTTGGGCACTTAGAAAGCGGTCCACATTTAGTTATTTATTAAATTAATGTTCCGCTCATTTCATCAGAGATGACTTTGAGTGTCTAGGACATGTTAAAATAATAAAACAATAAATTGCACTATTAACCAGGCTTAATAGAAGCAACTGTGAGAGGGATCTTGGAATCTTAATGGACGATCAATTAAATATGAGCCAACAGTGTGCGATGGCAGCCAAAAAAGCTAATGCAATCCTAAGTTGCATTAACAGAGGGATTCAATCAAGATCACGTGAGGTACTAATAGCACTCTATAAAGCCTTAGTAAGACCACACGCAGAATACTGCAATCAGTTTTGGTCACCACACTATAGAAAAGATGTTGAGACTTTAGAAAAAAAGCACAGAGAAGAGCAACAAAGATGATTAGGGGACTAGAGGCTAAAACATATAAAGAATGGTTACAGGAACTGGTCATGGTTAGTATAATGAAGAGAAGGATCAGGGGAGACATGATAGCAGTGTTCCAATATTTGAGGGGCTACCACAGAGAGGAGGGGGTCAACCTAAAGTCCAGACAAGGAATAATGGATGGAAACTGATCAAGGAGAGATTTAACTTAGAAATAAGGAGAAATTTCCTGACAGTGAGAACAATCAACCAATGGAACAGACTGCCTTCAGATGTTGTTGGTATTTCATCACTGGAGACTTTCAAGAAGATATTAGGCTGCCATCTGTCAGAAATGGTGTAGGAACTCCTGCTTGGGCAAGGAGTTGGATTAGATGACCTACAAGTTCCCTTCTAACTCTGTTATTATTCTATTCTATTCTATTCTATTCTATTCTATTCTATTCTATTCTATTCTATTCTATTCTATTTTATTCTATTCTATAGAATGCCTCACCCGTGCTGGCATCAAGTGCATGCTGCAGACCCTGTTAATCAAGGATTTTCAGCTGATGGGGTCCAGGAGAAGATCCTTTTTTTTTTTTGAAGTGGTTCCTGCCCTTTGGAACATTGTTCCCCCTGAGATGAGATCCATAGCTACCCTTTTGGCCTTCTGTAAGGGCCTGAAGACCTGGATCTGTCCATTGGCCTGGGGCCCCAATCCCTATTGGGGCCCCAGGCATCATTCTGGGGGTGGCTATCAGATTAGGAAAGACCGCACATTTTCCTGTTTGTTTCATATTCCCCTCATCGTCATCTTTTAACAGTATTTATTATAAATAGAATAGGATAGGATAGGATAGGATAGGATAGGATAGAATAGAATAGAATAGAATAGAATAGAATAGAATAGAATAGAATAGAATAGCCGTGAGACCACTAGGGCTTGAGTGACTGAGCACAGGGACTCCCGATCCAAGAAAAAATGCAACAGCTGCACAGCGTGGAGTAGTGCAAAGGCTCTCCTAGCTAGGACTAGGAGACCCTTTACACAACTGCTCTTTACAGGTAGTCCTCTGCTTACAACAGCACGTACAGTGATCATTCAAAGTTATGGTGGCATTGAAAAGTGACTTATGACCATTTTCCCCACTTATGACCATTGCAACATCCTCATGGTCATGTGATCCAAATTCAGATGCTTGGCAACTGTTCATACATGTATTTAAGACTGTTGCAGTGTCCCGGGGTCATGTGATCACCTTTTGCGAAAGTCAATGGGGAAGCCAGGTTTACTTAACAATCATGTTACTAACTTAACAGCTGCAGGGTTTCACTTTAACTGTGGCAAGAAAGGTTGTAAAATTGGGCAAAACTCACTTAACAAATGTCTTTCTTAACAACAGAATTTTTGTGGTCATCAGTCAGGACTCCCTGTATACATATGGGGGGCCTCTGTGTACAAATCACAGAAATGTGTGTTAAACCTGGTTGGAGAAATCTCTAGGACATGGAGATTCTACTTGTTACTTGAACATACAAAGAACCGCAAGTTATGAAGTAAAAATAAAAGGAAGAGGAATAGAAAGGAATTAAAATAGATAATCAAAGCATCTGCTAAGAACAATAGTGCCCAAACTAACTGATAGAAGAAAGCTCTTCAGTGTATCACAAAGAGCCCCTGTGCTATTTTTGAAGCAGCTTAATTGCTACTTAGGGAGGGGGAGCACCCCCTAAAGAAAACCATCTCTCTTTTGTAATGCAATGTGTTTTCTTCTGTGCCCATGTTCAAAATAACAGGCTGCTCTAAGATAAATGCATTTTAATTAATGCTAATTTTACTCCATGTCAGAGTGAGATCATAAAGAGAGCTTTCTTATTTTAAACCCACATCATTTAGAATACATACCACAATAGTTTATCAATAAGACTCACCAAATATAAGATGAAATGCAGTAGTGTTAAGCTGTAAACATTGACCAGCAAATTAAAGTTATAATGTATGTAACAAGCTATATAACCACCCAAGATTATTGAACCGTGCATGTCCTTGTGGCTAAGCTGTCAGTAAATATTATATCAGACACACATATTTAAGCTGGTGCAATTAAACCTTTAAAAAAAACACTTAATCAACACACTGTTACCACTGGATGAAAAACAAAAAAATAACAGCAATTATCTCTTTAAGATACATAGTAGACGAATGAGAATACCCCAAGTAAAAGTGGTGTCATAAAATCAGATGACTTCATGGCTCACCACTCAACTGAGAAAAACAACAACAACCAGCTTTGGTAATTAAAATTGCAGTGACTCAAGTTGTTCTGAAGGCTGAATGTCAGAATGTTTCCTTTACTTTTAGGCAACAGCATCATGATATATGGAGTACAGATATATAGGGAGTACATTCTGGAATATGTTGTGGCATAGCGATTCTTGCACCGTATCATTTCTGCAGGATCTAATCTGGGTTGGTCATGGGGACCAAAGGTTTAGTCCTCTGACCTTCTGAACCCATACTGGAGCCCATCTTCAGGGAAATTCTCTCTTACCAGAATGTGCACTTTAGGCTATTCTATACATAGTACTTATGTAGTACCTGGTTGTGTGTGGCTTTTTATTTATTGATTGGGGCTGGCTATTAAGTCACTGGCTGTAGTTTCCTTGTCTGCCAAGTCCTTGGCTCCTAGGTATCTGGTAAGCGGGTGGTAAATCAGCACTGCTGCTCATTAGGGGCTGGTTTCCCAGGCTATCTTTGTATCTGCTCAGCCAACAATCTTAATAGCTGCAAAACTGAATGTATATCCTTGTTCGCTGCAATATCATTTCTGTCTGCAGGTGGGGTCCTGACCCATTTCAAAGCTTGATTTCATTCAAATCTTCCTGCAATGCCAAGGCAAAAGACTTTTAGCTCAGACATCTTTCTGAAGAGATTTCTAAAGCTCTTTGTTAAATGATCAGGATAAATCAATTGCATTTGTTTTCCATCTGTGAGTCAATAAGAAAGAAATTTTAAAAAGAGACAGAAAAGAAGGGAAATATATAAAGAAGCAGCTTCCAATCTTTCAGCAGTTGTAAATCCAGGGCTTTTTTTTCTCATAGAACACCCAGAACGGAGTTCCGGCACCTTTTTTGAATGGAACCTTGTAGGGTAGGCAAGGCAGGTTGTATGATGTGTGTGAGTTCCGGCACCTTTTTTTTTTTTTTTTTTTTTTACAAAAAAAAGCACTGTGTAAATCCATTTGTATTTTATCCTCTCTACCTAAGATTACATCATGGCTCCCTTATTTCCATATTATATCTGTTCTAATTATCAAATCCATAAATCACAACTTCATTTTTTCATTTTCAGCATAAAGTGTTTCCTATCACTGACAAATGTAGATATTGTCTTTTCCTTAATCAATCAAGTCAATTTTGCCACCTCTGTAAATTGTTATCATTTTCACCAAACATTCCTTCATTTTGAGCATTTTAGAGTCTTTTCATCTCCAATTTAAAACAGAATTTTAAAACACTGAAGTTGTCTATCTCTGTCATGGAAATTGTTGCCTCTGAATGCAGGTACTATACCACAAATAAGTGTTGCAAATAACTCACCTTTTGAGTTCAGTGCTGGGAAAATGGAAGAACTAAAGCTAATGAGTTGGTTTTTACTTCCTATTATATTTAAAGCAACTTTCATTAGAATTTTATGGGGGTCTTTCCACTTAGTTTTACTCTTTGATCAAATCTAATTGTTGTGATGGGATGGGCCTGAAATTTCAGTAAATAAACTTGTTGCACTTACTGTACATTGCAGTAACATCCTAATTCTGAAAAAAAAAAACCATAATAAAACCAAAAAGAGAAGAGTTATTTCAAAGATCTTCCTAGATATTACTACAGATAATTCATAGGCCAATGGCAGTGAGAACTATCTTTTCATAACCTACCACAAAGAGAGATGCTCATCTTGTCAACTAATTAATGCTGCTTCACACATCTCTCCTGATTTGTTTACTTTTAAAAGACTAATTTCCATTTTTTGTTATATATTTCCCTATGTGTGTTAAAGGATTTGTACTAGGAGGTGATGTAAAAATGCAAAGATCTTCCTGCAGGCCTCTGCCTGATTCTGGAACCAAACCAACAATACAAAGGTCCTTGAATCAGAATTTAAAAATACAAGAGATCAAGGAATCCACCTGGTTCAACTACCTGTTAGTCAGAAATCTGAATGGCTTGGGAAAATAATCTGAGAAGCATGGCCATGCAGACAGACATGATGCTAAGACAAGACTGGGTGGGATTCATTCCATGGATCACTGTTCAAGAAGGCACCTTAAAGCAAGTATAGGTAATCCTCAACTTATGATCGCAATGGGGACCAAAATTTCCATCATTAAGCAAGGTAATTTGTAGTGCCCAATGTTACAAGCATTTTTGCAATGGTTGTTAAGTGATTCATTGCAGTTGTTAAATGAATCATGCAATTGTTAAATGAATCTAGCTCCCCCCATTAACTTTGTTTATTGGAAGTCAGCTGAGAAAGTCACAAATAGTGATCACATGACCCTAGGATGCTACAACTGTTGTAAATGCATGCCAGTTGCTAACCATTCAAATTTTGATCACATGACCATGTTATCATGCTGCGAAAGTTATAAGTCATAAGTCACTTTTTGCTGGGCCATTGCAACTTCAAATGGTTGCTAAACAAAGGCTGTAAGTTTGAGGACTATTTGTATGCTATTGTGCTGGCTATAAAAACAGCATGCCATTTTAAAAGATGGAATTCTTCAAAATATGAGTGTGAGCCCACTAGACTAATCAGATGGAACCTTTTGTGGTTTTGTAGCCAATGAAGAAATGGGAGCTACCATAAAGATGATGTGTTCCCCATACCAGAATTTGATGGGTTTGGCTGCTTGTAGCTCTTTTCGTGAAGCTTCTTCAGTGGCACGGAGTAACTTGACTAGGATCAAGAGATGGGAAAAACTTTGACAGAATTAGATACAATGGCAGAAAATTACAGAGCAGGAAACCGTGGTGATAACAGTTTCAGGAATTCCTCCTATGATGAATAGAAGGAAACAATTGAAATAGGGGACTAGCTCAGTACTCATTGTTAATTGGTTCTGTCTGTTACTTTTCCTAGGTCAGGGACATTCCCAGGATGACCAACATCCTGTCCATTCTCCACGCCATCCTCCTTTTCCTATTGCAGCGTGTCAAGTATCAAACAAATGCTGAGTACCAGGACAACATTTTCACATCAAAATGTGTTGAATACCAAAGTTGATGAGTTTTGAAGCAGTCGAGTACCGAGGTACCACTGTATTTGGAAAACGTCATTTTTCCACCCATATAGGCTTTGTCCAGATTCTTTTTAAAACTAACACCACCACCACAATGGCTGAAATTCAGCCATAGATGCATGGGGAAGTATGCAATATCCTTTCCAAATTCTGAGCTGCCTTTTTAATTAGTGTGAAATAAACATAGGTGATTATGCAAATATATACTGTATTTATTGTATGGCTGGCTGATAGGCCCCAACACCTCTGATCTAAATGAAGGCAAGTCATGAAGATAGGTCTTTTTTCTTCACTCCACACAGTCTGTTGTATACCAAGTCATATTGTTGTTTTGAAAATAATTCAGACATTCTCCATTTGCTGAAATTTTTGCAATATATTTGCTAAAGACTCTGAATACATAGAACTTCCATAGTTTTTGCTAGAATAACCAAGTGTTATGTTTGAAATTAAGAGTACTGGTAGTTTTTGACTTACAACCATTCATTTAGCAATAATTGATAATGGCATTTAAAAAACTGACTTATGACCGGTCTTTGCATTTACAACTATCACAACATCCCCATGGTCATGTGATCAAAATTCAGGTGCTTGGCAACCTGCATGCATTTATGACTGTTGCAACATGCTGGGATTATGTAATTGCCATTTGCAACCTTCCCAACTGGCTTCTGAAGAGCAAAGTCAATGGAGGAAACCATATTCACTTAGAAACCATATAATGTACTTAACAACTGCAGTAATTTGTTTAAAACCATGGCAAAAAAGGTACTAAAATTGGGTGAGTCTCACTTAACAACAATCTTGCTTAGCAACAGAAATCCTGAACCTAATTGCTGTCGTACGACAAGCAGTATCTGTAGTCCCTAGAAGTAAGACAGATTTTTGTCGTTAGTCCTTCTTCCTCTCATTATTTATTTAATAGAATAGATAAAGGAATAAATAAAAGGACTGCTTCTTTACACACACACACACACACACACACACGCGTGCGGCACAGACACACACACGCAGAGAAGTTTTAAATAACTGTGTCAATAAAGGATGACTGTTTTTCATTATAATTGTCCATACATAGGAATGAATCAAATTTATTACCATCATTGACTAGTGATTTTGTCCATACATAATCTATGTCTATAAGCAATTCATTCACAAACACAAGTAACATCCAGCCTTCAATCCACTGAGTAATTGGGGCCATAAATTTCCTTCCCCAGTTGAAGGACTAGTCTCTTAGCAGTAAAACAGCATGGAGAATACTGCAACACTGATGAACAAAATGAACTCTGGTAAGCTGTAGATCAGCCAAGGGCTATACTTAAAATCCAACCAGGAACACTTTGTAGGTTTAGCTTGGCAGCATCTGTCTGATCCCATGGTCAGTTCAAGAAGTTTTGCAAAGCTGAAGCTTATACCGCTATATAAAGATTTTGTGTGTAAACACAGGGAAAGGAAGGCCGATCTCTGCCCCATGTAAATTTTCAAAAGTGGATACCATCCTTCTTCTTAAAACTGTGTTTGTATCTTTTATTGAAAATCTGAAAAGCCAGAGGAGAAATCTCTAAAGTGGTCATGGATTGGACTAGATTTGCTGTGTACAGATCCACTGATATCTGGTTTAAATGAAGCACAATGGGTTGCTGAGAAAGTCAGCACTTAATAACTAGATCTCCATATCAGGTTCTCTTTGCCTAACTGTTGAATACTAGTCTGTTTCTTGTAGTGATAAGTGGATTATGTGACATGCAATATTATATTTCAGTTGTGTTTTATAGCCAATAAAGTAGGTGGTGATCTAAAACCCAGGAGACTTGAGTTTTCGTCCCGCCTTAGGTATGAAAGCCGGATGATTTGGGCTAATTACCAAGAGACTGGGAGTTTCATTTCCACCTTAGATATGAAAGCTTGCTTGGTGACTTTAGGCCAGTCACCAGGGACTGAGTTCTAGCCCCACTTTATGCATAAAAGCCAGCTGGGTGACTTTAGGCCAATCACTAGAAGACTGGAAGTTACAATCCCATCTTAGGTATGAAAGACAACTGGATGATTTGGGTTAATCATCAAGATACTGTAAGATGTAGTTGTGCTTTAGGCACAAAAACTGGTTGGGTGACTTTGGGCCGGTCACTCTCTCCCACCTCACAGGTGGTGGGGAAAATAGGAGCAGCAAGGCATACTACTATGTTTGCTGCCCTGTGTTACTTATAAAGTAATAAAAACAGGATAAAAAACTAATAATAAAAAATCTAAAAAATAAAATATTGAAGATGGGAAGGATGGAAAGTATTGAGGTTGAATAAAAAACAAATCTGGGAAGGCATCTGCAAAAATTGTTCTTAATATCTTTAAGGACTCACCAATGGACAATAGAGTGCCTCAAAACACATCCAGCTTCTTGGTAGAGGTAGAAAAATAGCACAAATAGAGAATTCAGGAGTATTTCTAACCGAGAAGGCATTGTGCATATTTTCCATTGATTACATTTAAAAAGACATCTTGAGTTACCATGTCTTCACCTTCTTTACGGTACATTTTGTTTTAAGCTAACCAGAAGTGCCCCCACTTCCCACCCAGGACCTATTAATGAAGATGGTTTAATGCCTATGCATTATTATAATGGACTCCTTTGTTCTACACTTTTTCTCTGTGTCATAGACTAAGTCATTAATCAATGGGTGCTGGAAAATAATTGTCTAGTTCTTTACAATCACCCATTGTTGAAACATTTGGAATTTTCAGATAAAGATGTTCTGTCTACTCAGGGGAAAAAAATGTAGTTTAAGATTACCCTTCATGGAAGTGTGGGCATATTGTTAGAAATGCAAAGCAGATGACCTGGTTTTAATGTGTTTTAGAGCTCTGTTGTTCAATTGCCTATTCAAATTGAGCTGGAAAAGTCGACTTCATTAATGTCATGAAATAATGATTTTGTATGTTATTTTATTGTACTGGCATATTAATTAAAGGGGGGGAAGCATCATCGGATTCTACAGTGTTTAAAAATAGAAGGATAAGATATTTTCTCTGTTGTGGGTATTTTTTTTAAATTGCAATGATAATAATGCTTGTGATAATAACTTTTAGCTGCATTTTGATAATGAACCTATGCAGTGTTAAGCACACCTAAATCTATTGTAAACAAAACACTCATGTGTCTGATTCTGACTAGGAAAGCAGCTTTAGAAGCTTTTAAAGAGCACATTGAGGCCTTTGCCTGCAATCCAAGTTAGAAACACAAGGGACATCTTTCTGAATGATTACAATGCAGTTGGGAACACATGGCTACCCAATGCCATTTAGTGTCCGGGCAAAACTGTTTCCTTTACAGCTTGCAGTATTGAAACTGCAGTGTGTACAGAAAATCTGTTTCAATAGAGGATCCATCCCCACCCCACCCCCGTCTTCAGAATTGACTGGGAACACAAGCAAATGTTGCTCTAAATGTGACAAAATTCCAATAGAAATGTCTACTACCTTCACAACTATTTTGCTTCCTTTTTCTGAAGGCATAATTCCAATTTAACTTCTAATTGGGAAACTGGATCTATGTTCTAAATTGCCCTTTATTAAACTGCCTATTTTTTATATTTAGTGCTTACTTATAGGTATTATGGATTTATAACCACAATTGGGGCCAGAATTTCTATGGCTAAGCAAGGCAATTGTTAAGAGGGTCGCACCTGATTTTATCTTTTTTCCAGTCACTGTAGTTGTCAAATGAATCATGCAATTTGTGAAGTGAATCGGGCTTACCTCATTGACTTTGCTTATTGGGAATGTTGCAATAGTGATCACATGACCATGGAACACCACAACTGTCATAAACACTTGCGAGTTGCAAACCATTCCACTGGTTAATTGTCCTCATTCTCCTTAGTTCTAGGTTGCTTCTCTCCTTGATTAGTTTCCATCCATTGTTTCTTGCCCTACCCTCAGGTGCTTTGGAAAATAAGTTGAGCCCTTCTTCTTTGTGGCAGCCCATCGAATATTGGAACACTGCTATTATGTCACTCCCAGTCTTTCTTTTCAGTAGATTAGACATGCCCAGTTCCTGCAAACATTCTTAATATGTTTTAACCTCCAGCCCCATAATCATCTTTGTTACTCTTTTCTTCACTCTTTTCAACATGTTTTTTATATTGTGGCCAAAACTGGATGCAGTATTCTACTAGAGAAGAGAAGAGAAGAGAAGAGAAGAGAAGAGAAGAGAAGAGAAGAGAAGAGAAGAGAAATTTACTTCAGAGGAGTCCACTTTTCACATGCCCACTTTTTGATGGTCTGGCAGTGATCCAGCCATCTGTAAACAAGTGAAGCTTATAAACCCAAAGCTGGATCATTGTCAGGATTCTTGTTCTGCTTGGACAAAGAGCAAATCTAATAGTATTCCAGCTTTGCATATGGACAGGTTTGATGGGTTGCAAATGCACAGCTGTGGTGCCATCAAAACTGGCTCCTGTTTGTCTAGGCTTGCCCAAGCAAAGTAAGTAGCAGAGTCTGCAAGGAGTCATTGGTCAAAACCATCCACCATGCAGGGATTAGAGAGTAGTTTCCTGCCAGATGGTGATTTTCAGTAGAGCATCTAGTTTGTCAGTATCTCTTTGGAATGTCTGGGAAAGTTAAGATCAATGTTTTTATCCATTCTAGATTTCTAACCTTTTAAAATGTCAAAGGTTTCATTGGGTGGTAAAAGAAAAGCTGACGATGACCTATCTATTGGGAGTCCTTGATAAAACTATGATGAAAGTTACATCATTTGCTTTCAATGTTTTGGTTTTGGGAGAAGAACATCCACAGTGTGTTATTTGTCAATAAAAGCTATCTGCTGAGAATATGACGCCAAGCAAATGAAAACAACATCTGGAATCAAATCATGCGGACCTAGCTGACAAATCTTGAGATATTTTTTGTTGTTGTTTCAAAGAAGAAGTGAGTTGAAGAAACAAAAAGTAAGTCTAGTTAAATAACTGACCCTTCTTTCAAAACCAGGTCTTAAATTCTAATCAAAGTCTAAACAAAGTTGCCTGGAACAAACCCACCCATGCCCCCACACCCCACAATTTGAGAAAATTTTAAGTCTTCATACAGATAATTGATATCATCATCGTCATCATCATCATCATCATCATCATCATCATCATCGGAATCATACAGACAATTATATGTAGGAGTTAATAGCATCAGATGTATTAGCTAACTATCGCCCGGTCTCCAACCTTCGCTTTGTGGTGAAGGTTGTTGAGAGTGTGGTTGCGCAGCAATTCCCCCGGCACCTGGAGGAAACAGTCTATCTTGACCCGCTCCAGTCGGGCTTCAGGCCGGGATACAGCACGGAAACGGCATTGGTCACATTGGTGAATGATCTCTGGAGGGCCCGGGACAGGGGTTATTCCTCTGTCCTAGTTCTTTTGGACCTCTCAGCGGCTTTT
>NW_015386424.1:1806555-1816408 GCF_001527695.2 Protobothrops mucrosquamatus
GGGTATTTTAAATTTGGTTTTTAAATAATTTTAAAATAAAAGAAAGGCCTATATTAATATTTTATTTTAACCACATTTTAAATTTGTATATTGTATTGTTATTCTGTTTTAAACTGGCTGTAAGCCGCCCTGAGTCCACTAGGAGAAGGGCGGGGTATAAATGCGATTAATAAATAAATAAATAAATAAATAAATAAATCACAGTTTGAGAACCCTTGAGTTAACTGATAGGTTATGCCTTCCTTAACATAATTAGAGTTCAAGCTGATCTAGATGCTGGGAAACCTGATTTTGAATCCAGATAAAAATATTCAGATCATGAACTCCAGCATTATCCTCCCTTCAAAGTACAGCTTTGCTTTCAGTTCAGACCGATTGATGCTGATCAGTAAATTGCAACTTATATATTCAAATTTGTCTGGGAAAAATTCTTGAAGTAATATCCCAAATTGATCTCCCAACATTTTGTCTTCAACTTTGGATAAATAGTTCTAAGTCACCTACTGTGATCTTGTGGTTGAGGAAAGGTGTTGGATTGTACATTAATCCACCACCTTAACTGTTTTGGAGGTAAAACTCCAGTGTCAATAACTCTGCAGCATCTTATGACCTACTAACTACAAGGGAGCAGTAGGAGACAGAGTTAAGGATTCTTGTACATGGAAACCATGTTTGAAATTTAAAGAAATGTTTTTTTTTAATTTATTTATCATATTTAGGAACTGCCAATGTCCCTCACAGAGGGATTTATTTGGGTTTTGATGATTAGGTTTGTTTCTGATGATAGAAGTGTAGTTTGTTATCGTTTATTCCAGTTTAAAAGTTCATTGATTGTTAGGATTTTATCTGTGTGGAAGAAAATTGGGTGGATACTTTTTTCTGTAGCTCTTTCCCCCTTTTGTCTGCACTCCCCACTTTTTATTTTTCCTCTATCCTTCCTCTTTTTTAAAATTTCTTTTCTTTTTTTTTTGGTATTTTATATTTTTTTTCTGAAATTTAATGAAATTTTGGAACGATATGCCCCATGTCCCATCTTCAACTACCACTCTTCCTTCTTCTTGTCAAAATGAGAACCATCACCTTTTGCAACCTTGTAACAAGCAAATTCAACGGGGAAGCCAGATTCACTTTATAACTGTATTACTGCAGTGATTTACTCAACAACAGTGGCAACAAAGGTTGCAAAATGGAGTAAAAGCAGTGGTGGGATTCAGCCAGTTTGCACCACTTTGGCAGAACCAGCAGCTAATTTTTTGTTGCCCAGGTCCAGAATGGACTTCCAGAAGCAGCATCCACACAGAGAACCGGTTGTTCACATATTTGAATCCCACCACTGAGTAAAACTCATTTAACAACTGTCTCACTTAGCAACAGAAATCTTGGGCTCAATTGTGGTTATTAGTCAAGGGCTATCTGTATTCGACTATTCTCTGACTGGGGCTCTTCTCTCTATTCCCTAGGTCATTTCCCACATATCATTACACATGTTTAGGGCACATGCTGTTTAGCTCTCCTGGATGTATTTGCTGTATTTAGTATTTGCTGTAAATAAATCTTTCATTTACAGGTATAAAACCTGTTCTACTCATACTAGCTCGAGTTACATTTCTGCTCTCAGGCACATTGATACCGTCACACAGAAAGCTTCAATCTTCAATATTATATACCTGTTTATAGTATTTATAGCAGAACTACTAGATTCTGTAACAGCTTTGTTCCTCATTCCATCCATCTTGTAAATTGGCAGGATTCTTTTTTTTGCCATGTATATGTATACATTTGAACTAGACTGTGATGTTTCTCTGTGTCATATAGAGTATGTGTGTGTACGTGGGTATATGCATAATGATATTTTTTTTAGAGCTGAATGCAATGACATTTCATTTTAATGTATGCTGATTAGTGTACATTTACAGTGACAATAAAGTTTCTATTCTATTCTATTCTATTCTATTCATGTGGCAGGCCCACAACTGATCATATAGGAGTAAGTTCATTTGCCCAAGAATGTCCCCACAAGCAAGGATGGATTGGTATAATGTATATAATTATGGAATCGGAGACATTTGTAGTTATTCTATTGTTTAGGATAGCATGGTGAAAGAGGTGGAAAAGAATAACAGCTGAGTTTCAGCCTCATCTTTTTATAAAATGGCTTGACCTCTTTAAGGAAAGGTTATTTGAGGTGCCACTTATCAGAGAAAGAAGAATAATTATGAGCCCTTTTTCTAGTCATTTTCTATTGTTGACACAATTTAAAAATTAAGATAAAGATATACAAAGTCCTGGAAACACACACACACACACAGTCTTAAGATTACCCTTTGTGAAAATGTGGGCCTATTGTTGGAAATGCAAAGCAGATGACCCTGTGTTAATGTATTTCGCTGCATTGTTCAGCTGCTGCTACAAACTGAACTGGAGAAAAATAGGCTTCATTAATAAAATAATAAAGCAACAAGAGTTTTAATTTGTTAGATTTACCATTTTTGTTTAACAAAGGCAACTTTCACTTTTTAGAGAGATTTCAGGAACAAAATCATCATCCAATAGCAATGGAATAATATAAGAAACCTCAGATAAAATCTGAGCAGTGACTTTGGATTTATATATGGAATCCAATGCCTGCTGGTTTGGTGGATAGTCTTTCTACCTCCTGATGCTAAATCCATTCATGGAGCTCTTTGGTTCATCCTTTTTTTCTTGGTAACTTTTGGAATGGGAAACAGAGAAAGCTAGAGAGAAGAATTTGATGGAAAATTTTCATGAGACAGGCCCAAAAAACCAGGAAAGGACAAAGAGGATAATTTTGTGCATTCTGCTCACAGTAAGAGTGTGCTTCTAAGAGCCAGATAAGAGTTTGGCAGGCTGTTGGGATGTTGTATTGTTATCCTGATTTTTACAAGATTCTACCCATATTTGATGTGCTGCTTGGAGTGAGATATAAATGTAGACAATGGCATTCAATGGAAGTCACAACATCAAAATAGTGGGGGATCAAAATACTGCCTCCTGTGCTGCATGTTTAAAAGGGGCAGGACTTTGATATCATTGATCCCACCCTGATCCCCATGCTCCTGTCTTTTTGGGGTGGGGGACAGACTTTTCGGGAAGGGAAGTGGAAGACAAAATATTACAGCTGCATCTAAAATCTTTTCCTTAGGTTTTTGGAGGACATTTGCAGATATTGTATCCTTCCAAAAATTATTTTAAACTGATTTAAGTTACATTCAGCTGGGTTTGGGTTTTCCTCTTCAAGATAAGAGATGTGGTGGTGCAGTGGTTAGAATGCATATTGCAGACTAACTCTGTTCAGTGCCAGGAGTTTGATCTGACCAGCTCAGGTTGACTCAGCCTTCCATCCTTCCAAATTCGGTAAAATGAGAACCCAAATTATTAGGGGCAATATGCTCTAAGCAGTTTATAAACTGCTTAGAGAGGGCTGTAAAGCACTGTGAGGTGATTAGAATAGAATAGAATAGAATAGAATAGAATAGAATAGAATAGAATCTGGAAGGGACATTGGAGGTCTTGTAGTCCAGCCCCCTGCTCAAGCAGGAGAGTTATAAATATATAAATCAAAGTGCTATTGCTATAATGAGAAAATATATTTCAAATTTGTGTAGTCGTATTTAGAATGAGGTCTCTGGGCCCCCTTCAAGAAGTAGTAGCAACAATGTGGATTAAAATCATACTACCAGCAAAGATTAAAAGTGATCAAGACCTTCAAGGAAGTAATTTCAGCCCTATAGGGGAAGACCTCCAAGGCACATACAACACATAGATCTAATGCTCCTATTATTAGAACAGCTATAGGAACTGAATCTTGCAGGTTCTTTTATCTTCTGCAAATTGGAGGGATAAGTGACTATCTGAAGCTTTTTTCCCAAAACCACTTTGTTGGTCTGATCTCAAGCCTCTCTTACTTTGATGGGGGCTTTTTTGGAGGGGTTTATGGGAAATTGTTTGGAAGTTATACTGTCCTTGTTTATTTTAGTCACATGGTTCTGGGGGGCACTGAGAGTTACAAGGAAAAGGGGTCCGTATCAAGTGTGTCATCCAGCCTGTCAATTGCCCACCCTGAATGAGTGCAGAGTTGGAGAATGAAATGAGAAATCAAGATTGTCAATGACAGCAAGGATAAGCCTATAGATAGTCCTTGACTTAAGACTATAATTGGGACCAGTAATTCCACTGCTAAACAAGGCAGTTGTTAAGTGAATTGCACCAATTTTATGAGCTTTTTCTCTTATGGTAGTTAAATGAACCACATGGTCATTAAGTGAATATGGATCCTCCCTCTCCTCCGTTGACTTTCTCTGTTGATAGGATGCTCACAAATGCTTCAATTCTTGGAAGAGAAGCAAAACTCTTTCAAGAAAAACAAAACAAGAAAGTCCAGTTGCCTTTTGAACAGCACTTTTGGGACAACCATGACCTGGATGACTGAGAACCTCCATAGACACTTCACTACATGTGCTTTTAGGACTGGGTGTGGATATGAGAGTTTTCTAAAAAGGGGAGTAGGGAGTTTGAAAGCAACATTCATGAACATAAAGCAGCTCTTTGAAACTTTGCACAACTTTGATATAGGTATGTATTCAGCAAATGATACACCTATTTTTCATGGTTCCACGTGTTCATTTGTGGTTCTTGGTTCACATTGGTAGGCGTAGGTGTAATGGTATGTGGGAATGACCTTGGGATGCAGATGGAAGATTGCAGACTAGACAATCTCAGACAATTCTGAAAATGACAAATGCCCATATTCACCCGGGTGAGCAAAACACTCATGGAAATCTTTGGGGTGATCAGAGCTATATTCTAAATTATACTAAGACCACCAAGTCTCCCCCATCTCCAAAAGGGAAAAAATATATAGACTAAATGGGGAAAAAAAGAGTTTTTGAAAAAAATCATATAGGTAGTCCTTGATTTACAATAGTTCATTTAGTGACTGTTTAAAGTTACAATGGCACTGAAAACAGTGACTTGTGACCATTTTCATATTTGCAACCATTGTAGCATCCCCATGGTCACATAATCGAAATTCGCACGCTTGGCAATTGGCAGGTATTTGTGACGACTGCAGTGTCCTGGGATCACATGATCACCTTTTGCAACCCTCTGACAAGCAAAGCCAGTGGGGAAGCCAGATTCACTTAACAACTGAGTTATTAAGAGAGAACTAAGAAGAGGTTTCCTGAACAATTAATTAGTGGAACAACTTCCTCCAGAAGTTGCGAATGCTGAAAGTTTTTAAGAAGAGACTGGACAACCATTTGCCTGAAATGCTATAAAATTTCTTTCCTGAGCAGGGGGTTGGACTAGACGACCTCCAAGGTTCCTTCCAACTCTGTCATTCTATTCTATTCTATTCTATTCTATTCTATTCTATTCTATTTTCTATTTTCTATTTTCTATTTTCTATTTTCTATTTTCTATTTTCTATTTTCTATTCTGCTTTACTCCTATTACCTTAACAACTGCAGTGATTCACTTAACAAATGTGACAAGAAATGTGACAAGAAATGTGACAAGAAAAGTCCTATGACTTTTGTGACAAATGTGACAAGAAAAGTCCTATGATGGGGCAAAACTCACTTAACAACTGTCTCACTTAACAACAGAAATTTTGGGCTCAGTTGTGGCCTTCTATCGAGGATTGCATCAATCTTTTGCAAACTTTTCATCATGGCACAGTGCGTGAATAAAAAAAAAAAAGCAGAATTCAAAAGCCTCAGAGGATAATGGGCAAATTACCAGCTATATATTTAACTATGGATTTCCTTTCTACCTTATTAGAACCAAAATAAATTTATTATGCTAGAAAAGTCTATTTGCATTTTTGTAATTTTATTCATGGTGACCAGCCAATGACATTGGGTCTCCCTAATTCGAGCAATCTTTTATTTAAATTTAAGTACCTTTCCCAAAGCAAACAACATCATTGACCTAAATGTCATACAACATTATCTGCTCATAATTTGCACCAATAGTCTCATTGTATTCCTTTAGCACACTGGCTTATCAGAAGAAGTCAGAGGAGAGAGAGCGGAAAAAAATAGATCTGCAGCTCTTTGTAAAAAAAAAAGAAAAAGACAAGGAAGTCATGAAACAAAGATAATATTATTAGCAAGTCTATGAAATAATTATGTTTCGTATATATAATTGAATATATACATATATAAATTGGGTACCAACCATTGAAAGAGAAAAATACAGTCCCAAGCTTACTGGCTAAACACATTTCTCCTTGACCTCACATTTCCCTGGCTGCCTCGGCCTCTAAAATGTGCCACTGCATGCAAACAACTGTTTCGAATCCTTTGCTAATTTTACAAGTCAATGATTAGCACCTTTTTGGATACCCTCATTACTTCTTGGGGTAGCTAATGGACATAAAATCGCTGTGAAACATTGCAGCCCAGCTGCACGCTGCTACTAACCATATGTTACTTGTTCTTCTATATATTTGATGATGGGTTTTTTTTGCCAACTTTCTTCTTAAGGGTAAGAGAATTGCAATGGGGTTTCACTTATTTCTGCATTCTTTGTTCGTTAACAATTGCAAAGGGATGCATGCTAGCTCAAAACCATCCACACTTCACCTGGGTTTACTAATGGAACCAGAGCTGGCAGTGATGGATCTCAGAATATGTAGCTGTTATTAAAGAGAAAAAACAAAGGAAAAAAAGCCATCTATACTAGAAATCATTTGGAATTGAAAACAGAAATGCTAATATACAAGGAGTCCTCAGCTTACAACCATTAGAAAGTATAATGGCACCAAAAAAAGTGACTTATGACTAGACCTCGCACTTGCAACCATTGCAGCATCCCCATGGTGAAGTGATCAAAATTCAGGCAGTTGGTTGCAATGATGGTTGCAATGTTCCAGGTCCGGGGTCTTCAAACTTGGTCCTTTTATGACTTGTGAACTTCAACTCCCAGAATTCCTTAGCCAGCGTGCCTGGCTGAGGAATTCTGGGAGTTGAAGTCCACAAGTCATAAAAGGGCCAAGTTTGAAGACCCCTGTTCCAGGTTATATGATTTCCATTGGTGACTTTAGCAGCTGACCTCTGACAAATAAAGTCAATGGGAGAAGCCATATTTGTTTGACAACCATTAGATTCACTTAATAACTGCAGTGATTCTCTTGAAACCACCTTGGTTAACAATGGAAATTTGGTCCTAATTATGGCCATAAGTTAGGATAACCTGTAATATTGTTGTACAAGTAGTCTTCACTTAATGTACACTCATTCCATGACCATTTGAAATTATGATATCATTGAAAGACAGGTACTTTTGAATGAGACTGTTGCATCATCCTCATGGTGATGTAATCATGATTCAGGCACTTCATAACAGGGTTGCAATTAAAACATTGTAGTGTCTCATTATTATGTGATCACCATTTGTGACCCTCTCTGTTTCCTTCTGACAAGCAAAGTCAATAGAGAAGCTGTCAGGAGGTCATAAATGATGATCACATGGCCATGGAATGCTGCAACTGCCTAACATTTTCCTAAAAATGGCAACTGGGACTGCTGGAACTATTGTCATAAGTCAGTGCTATTACGTGACATTGCCTTATGACTATGTCACCTAGGAACAGAGTTCCCAATTCTAATTACCATCGGGAAAGGAGATCTATCTATATTAGAAAACTAGGATGAGACCTTACTTGAAATATTGGATGCAGCAGTGGTATTCTCAATGGTGATCAAAATCAGCAAGGTGGTGAATGAAGTTTAGTGAGTTTAGATCAGCCTTGATTGAATACATGCGTACAGGGCTTTTTTCCCTCATAGAACGCCCAGAACGGAGTTCCGGCACCTTTTTTGGATGGAACCTTTTTTTTTGGCACCTTTTTTTTTTTTTAGAAAAAAAGCACTGTATGCGTAACATTGTTTTCCACTTCCGGGAGGTTCTTACTGCACATATATACTTTTATGAGAGCCAATTTGGTCTAGTGGTTAAGGTGCTGGCCAAGAAACCAGGAGACCATGACTTCTAGTCCCACTTTATGCATGAAAACTTGAAAACTAGGTGACTGGGCCAGTCCCTCTTTCTCAGTCCGACCCACTTCACAGGATTGTTGTTGTGGAAAAAAATAGGTGGCAAGTATTAAATATGTTTGCCACTTTGAATACAAAAAATAAGATAAAAATCTAATAATATGTTTATGTATATGTTTATATACATTTCAATTGGTGTGTTTGTATGCCCTCACATAAACATATGCAAAATCAAATTTAAAGTATAAATACAAAATTAAAGCATCAAATTGCAGATACATACAGGAACAAAATAAAAATCTGTTTGTCTATCACATCTTAATTCTGTAATAGTGTAATGGTTGTAACACTTATCTAAATTATCAAATGTTGCTTGTTCAAAACAGCAGAAATATTTTCTTAAAAATTACTATTTTTCCCATCCTCAGCTACCTATCTTTCTACTGTTTCTTCTTTTTTTTTAGTAAGTCCAGCTGTATGTCATTTCATCATTTCTTACCAGTCACTGAAGCTATAAAAGGTGATAGAGGGCAAGACCCGTTTTCCTCAGATAAAAGGGAGTGAATCCCTTGTACTTCAAATATTTGCAGAACTGATGAAATAGTACATTCATGGACTATTTTTGAAAGAAAAAAAACTTAACCCAGTGGAAAATTAGATAGCTTGGGGAAAGCAAAATAGCAATTAAAACAAAGCCCAGATCAATAAAACTTTCTGCCAGGTTTTGAATCAGCAAAAACTAGCTGTGGAAGACCTTAGAGACTGACTCAGCTGAAGAGGCATTCCTGCCTCTTTGAAGGAGTCAAAACAGACAGGCATCAGAAGCAGGAAAAGAGTACAGTGTTGTGTCCTGAGCCTGCAAAAGCAGGCTCGGGACGTTGCAAGAGTCCCAGGCATTTGCAAAAGCTGCCCGGGACCAGACTGAGTGGCGCCGGCCTTGTGCGCATGCACAAGGTGGGAAAAGACCGCCTCATGATTGGTTGAACTTGCCCGGGGATCAGAAGGTATAAATAGAGGCCTGTGTGCCTCTGCTCGGGTTGTTCGTAGAATGGAGGCAGAGAATAAAGACTAGAAATGCTTCGTCTCAAGTGCCATTATTCTCCGGACTTAACACTGGCGACGAAGGTGGGATCCAGTCTATATAGCTAGGAAAGCTTGAAGACTCACCCAAAGAAGTCCGGAAGAGAAAACGGCGTGGAAGTCAGCGTTATCCTGCCAGTACGAAATCGCTGGAGGGTGCGTGCGGCTGAAGAAGAAGACCTGATCCTCGATCATGGTGAAAGTTGGGCGTTTAGCGGAATTCGACGTCTCTCACCCCGAGAGGTGGGAATCTTATGTTGCAAGAGTCGAGACGTATTTTCGCATAAACCAGATTCGGGAGGAAGGCTTAAAGGCTGCCACATTGTTGTGCGTTTGTGGGCAAGACGCCTTTGAGATCGTCGAGAGCTTAATCGCCCCGGACTCGCTGGAAACGATATCATACTCCGATCTGAAGAAAACCTTAAAGGAACATTTCCAACCAAAGCAATCTGTCATGGCTTGGAGGCACACATTTCAACAGAGAGATCAGCGAGTTGGAGAATCAGCAAAAGAATACGTTGCGGCCTTGAGAAGAGCAGCTAAACCGTGCGACTTCAAGGACTTAGAGGAAAGACTGTGCGATCGTTTTGTGTGCGGACTGAGGAACACAGAATTACAGCAGAGGCTGTTCGCCAGGGAAGATGTCTCCTTCCAAGATGCTCTGTGAGAGGTTTCGGCTGAAGAAGCTGCCGGTGGGGCGGTCAAGAACATGCGGCCTAAGCGAAACGTTCCAGAGACTGCCACTATTC
>NW_015386424.1:1817063-1833053 GCF_001527695.2 Protobothrops mucrosquamatus
CCTGTGCCTGTAGTGAGCCACATTCTAGCTTCTCTCAAGGAGGGGAAAATTTTTGCTAAGCTTGATCTGGCTCAGGCATATCAACAGCTGCCTGTTGATGATGCTGCAGCTGAGGCCCAAACTATTGTCACCCATCGTGGGGCTTTCAGGGTGAAGAGGTTACAGTTTGGGGTGAATGTCGCTCCTGGCATTTTTCAGAATGTAATGGAAAACACCCTGAGGGGTATTCCTGGTGTATGTCCTTATTTTGATGACGTTCTCATCGCAGGAGACTCTCCACAAGTGCTGGCTGAGCATTTAAAGGCTGTTTTGCTTCGTTTCCGGAGAGCAGGTCTTAAACTTAAACAGGACAAATGTAAGATTGGGGTACAGTCCACTGAGTTCCTAGGTTTCAGGATAGATGCGCAGGGTATCCACCTGTCTGATGCTAAGCTCAAAGCTATTCAGCAGGCTCCAAGCCCCAAGTCTAAGGGCGAATTGCAAGCCTTTTTGGGTTTATTCAATTTTTATCATGCTTTTCTACCTCACAAAGCTGCTATTGCTGAACCTTTGCACAGACTTCTTGACAAGAATGCGTGTTGGCGCTGGACCAAAGTCCATGAGGCCAGTTTCAATGAGGTTAAAGCCTTGCTTATATCCAATGCAGTGTTGGCTCATTTTAATGAGCAGTTGCCAGTGTATCTGGCTTGTGATGCCTCACCCTACGGTGTGGGCGCTGTTCTTAGCCATTTGACGGCTGAAGGGACTCAGGTCCCTGTGGCTTACTACTCTAGGACTTTATCTGCTGCTGAGCGCAACTATGCTCAAATTGATAGGGAGGCTTTGGCTATTGTGGCTGGAATTAAAAAGTTCCATGACTTTCTTTATGGCCGCCACTTTACGGTCTTTACTGACCACAAGCTTTTGCTGGGGTTATTCACTACATCCAAACAAACACCCCACATCCTGTCCCCTCGTATGCTGCGTTGGTCCATCTTCCTGTCAGCTTATGATTATTCACTGGTCCACAAGCCTGGCAAGGAAATGGGTCATGCAGATGCATTGAGTAGGCTGCCATTGCCTACTGTGGAGCCTGATCCCACTCCTGCTGTACACATATTGTCCATTCAGGAGTTGCCTGAATATCCCCTCAATGCTAGGGATGTGGCTGCTGAAACTGCCACTGACCACACGCTCAAATGCGTGCTGTCATGGGTCCTGTCTGGGTGGCCTGACAGGTGCCCTGCGGAGAATTTTCAATGTTTTTGGGTCAAGAAGCACGAGTTGTCCACTTTCAATGGCTGCCTCCTCTGGGGATCGAGAGTTGTGATCCCGGCCTCATTGAGGGCTAGAATCTTGATCTCATTACATGAGGGCCACCCTGGAATTGTCAGGATGAAGGCACTTGCACGCAGCCATCTGTGGTGGCCTGGCATTGACCGGGCCATCGAGTCCCAAGTACATGGATGTCATGCCTGCCAACAGTCCAGGCCTGAAATGCCACAGGCCCCTGTACACAGGTGGGAGGAAACACACACTCCATGGTCTAGAATACATGTAGATTACGCTGGGCCCTTTCAGGGTCAATTCTTCCTGGTTGTTGTTGATAGCCATTCCAAGTGGCTGGAGGTCATGCCTGTGTCTTCTACCACAGCCGCCAAGACTATTCAAGTGTTGAGAAACATTTTTGCTGCACACGGGTTGCCAGATGTTCTGGTGTCGGATAACGGTCCTCAATTTACTTCTACTGAGTTTCAGGGATTTCTTCGGGCCAACATGATCCGCCACGCTGCTTTGGCTCCCTTCCATCCTTCCACCAACGGTCTGGCTGAACGGATGGTCCGCGTCGCCAAGGACGCCCTCAAGAAGCTGACTTACGGCATTTGGCATCACAGGTTGGCTGACTTTCTTCTAGCCCATTGTACTACTCCGTGCACTGCCACGGGTAAGTGCCCGGCCGAACTCCGTTGGGGTCGTCGGCTCATGACTAAATTGGACAGGCTGCATCCAGAGCGTGTAGCTTCACAGGTGTCTCAGCCACACCCACCACGGGTCCTGTGTGAAGGCGATCCTGTCTGGGCCAGGAACTACGGGCCTGGACACCTCTGGGTTCCGGCTGTGGTCTGCAAGTTCTCGGGGCCACTGTCCTACGAGGTGTCAATGGAAGACGGCCGTGTTCTTCGCCGCCACATTGATTAATTACGTGTGAGGCGGGACTCACCTGGGGTTCCTCCTCAGTCTCCTCTAGGGGGGGAGGAGGAATGGGAAATGCATTCTGAGAATCAGAATCTGCTGCCAACAACGGTTGTGGGGAACGACACGGGCTCTCAACACCCAAGTTCCACTGGAGATTCAGGTAGCAATTCTTGGGGATGGGGGCACACAGACACCCCCACACACACTCCAGCCTGGGAGTCTCACCGGAGGTATACTAACTATCCACACCTCACAAACAATACTCCAGACACGGAGAATCACTGGGAGCATACTCACAACTCACAACATGCAAAAGAGCAGGCAAAACAGAGGAGAAACATATCCTTTGCTGAAATGGCTCATAGAAGGATGTCCCCACGCATAAGGGCTAACAGGGAGGCATCCCTAAACCCTCACACTACAGGAAGGAGCCAGGAAAACCACACTCCATCAGGGAACACGGAGATGAGTTCAGAGGGGTTGGAAAACTCCATTGGTGGTAGGTCAACTGGGTATAGTGATCAACAGAGTTCTGACTTCTCAAGCCTAAGAGACGGACAGGAAAGTCAAACTGAAGTCACACAACAACCACAAGGAAATTCACCTAGTGTGGGAAGCCATGGGGAAAACACTACAAGTTCCCCAGGTCCGAGAAGGTCGCTCAGGGTCAAAGGCCCTCCCAAATACCTTGCAGATTACGTAAGGTGAGCATGTGAACTGTAATCACTGAACTAGAGGTTCTGACTGGTTGACACTACGTAAACGATGTTGGGGCTACTGGGTCTTTGTATGACGGAACAGTTCCACATCATACACACACTGTGTAACTTAACTTATCAGTTAACATATAACCATCACTATGATGGCGTCCATGTGGGCGCTGTATTATTTCATCTGGGGGGAGGGGTGTTGTGTCCTGAGCCTGCAAAAGCAGGCTCGGGACGTTGCAAGAGTCCCGGGCATTTGCAAAAGCTGCCCGGGACCAGACTGAGTGGCGCCGGCCTTGTGCGCATGCGCAAGGCGGGAAAAGACCGCCTCATGATTGGTTGAATTTGCCCGGGGATCAGAAGGTATAAATAGAGGCCTGCGTGCCTCTGCTCGGGTTGTTCGTAGAATGGAAGCAGAGAATAAAGACTTGTTAGAAATGCTTCGTCTCAAGCGCCATTATTCTCCGGACTTAACATACAGATAGTCCGCAACTTACAATAGTTCATTTAGTGACCATTCAAAATTACAACTGCACTGACAAAAGTGACGTATGATCAGTGGTGGGATTCAGCCGGTTCAGGAGAACCGGTAACTAAATTTACCTGAATTCGGAGAACCGGTTGGCTTCTGGAAGTCCAGTCTAGGCCTCAGAGGCCTCCCAGACCTAGAACGGCCCACCAGAAGTGCATGGATACCACTTCCAGAAGTCTGTTCTAGGCATTGGAGGCCTGGATGAGGAGACCACCAGAAGTGCATGATGCCACTTCTGGAAGTTCATTCTAGGCATCGGAGGCCCAGGCCTGCATCACATAATAGAACCGGTTGTTCAGATATTTGAATCCCACCGCTGCTTATGACCATTTTTCATACTTATAAGCATCCCCATAGTCGAGTGATTGACATTCGAATGCTTGACAACTGATTCATATTTATAATGGTTGCAGTGTCCCAGGATCATCTTTTGCAACCTTCTGACAAGCAAACTCAATGGGGAAGCCAGATTCACTTAATAACCATGTTACTAATTTAACAACACTTAACAAATGTGGCAAGTCGTAAAATGGGGCAAAACACACATAACAAATTTTTCACTAAGCAACATAAATTCTGAGCTAAATTGTGGTCATAAGCCGAGGACTATCTATATGCAGAAAGTAAAGTGGAGCAGGTAAACATGCCCAGAGGCATGTTTCATGATCATAAGAGATGAGTACAGGATGACCTTATCTATTCCTGCCATCCCAAAATGATTATTGGTTCAAATTGGCAACAGAATAATCCAGCAAAGCAGACAGGGTACATATTCCTATATTTTATGGATAATTTATGTTTGTCCAGCTTGGTGTCCTTGAGGTGTGCTGGGTGCTGAGTATCCTAGGAGATTGTGAAAAAGCTGTTCTACCTTTATTTTATTTTACTGCTCTTATCTGTATTGATCCTCTGGCATGCATTTTCTCTTGAGGTGTGAAAAACTGAAAATTGCTCACTGATATTTTTAAAGAGGAGTACAGAAAAGGCGTATAACATGAGATCATTTTGTTGGAAGCTGAAATCAGTTGGTGATACACCAGCCATATACACTATTTTAAAAAAATACCGGTGATGATTGTTAGCCCATGTAAAGGATATTTCATATATTAAATGATGTATCTAAGTTTAGCCAGAGAGAATCAATTCAAAGATCTCACTCTATTTTCTATTTATTTCAACTTTCACAGTTTTTGATGTGAAAAGTTATTGCTGAATGTTGCCATTTATCAGACATCTATCTTTCAGACTTTAAAAATCTACGCTACTCTATTTCAGCCAAGATAAGAAAACACATTGCAACTTCTTAAACATTCACACATGACATAAACTTTCATGGATTAGAATATTTTAATAAAAACTTATCTAGGGTTGACCGGAAAACCTGATCAGGGTTTGGATGAATCTTTTATAAATCATTAAAAAAAAGAAGCAGCATTTTGCCATAAGATAGTAGACATTCTTTTTTAAGAATCTAAAAAAAAATAGTATTGTTAATGAAGGATAATTTATTTCTTACTGCTCTGATTGATGTTAGATATATTTGCCCATCCATAAATTGTAAGTACAAAAGTATAAAAAAAAGAATACTTGGTAAATTATACGTTAGTTTCTGACCATTGCAGCATCCCCATGACCATGTAATTTACATTCGGAGGCTTGGCAACTGGCTCATATTTATGACGATTGCAGTGTCCTGAGGTCATGTGATCCCCTTTTGCAGCCTTCTGATAATCAAAGTCAATGGGGAAGCCAGTTTCACCTAACAACCTTGTTACTAATTTAACAACTGCAGTGATTCACTTAACAAATGTGGCAAACAAAAGTTATAAAATGGGGCAAAACTAACTTAACAAATTTCTCACTTAACAACATAAACTCTGGGCTCAATTGTGGTTGTAAGTTGAGGACTACGTGTATACTGTATACATTATCAAAGAAAAGAAAAAGACATAGAATGTGCTGTATGCAATATGTAAGTATCATATATTATACCTTTCTTCTTTTTCCTTGGTTATATTTTTTTAAAAGCACATTTACATTTTTCCTTCTGTTGCTCATAAGAGGATTGCCAGTGGGTTTCCTAAAAAAAAAACCCCATAGATACAAAAAACACAATCATTAATTTAAAGCTAAATTATTATTGACTGGTACTACTGTATATAAATATACAATTAGTCTTCAACTTATGATCAAAATTGGGACTAGAATTTTGGTTGCTAAGTGATATGATGCTAAAGTGAGACATCATATATGCATACAATATAATGTAATTTATAGAAGAACTTAGGTTTCCTTAAATTGTAAAATAAACAAGTCTAGAAACCCAGGCAAGGATTAAAAAACCCAGATCTGTATTTTAAAAAACCCAGCACCTTTCTCATAAAGCAGGCTATTATTGCAGGACAAAATGTGAAATATTATTAAGTAAAAGGTTGCTAAAAGGTAAAGGGTGGTAGTTTGCCCTTCACTGTTATGCTGTGATATGATTAAATTCAGATTTGCATTAGATTTAATGCCTGCTGGCAACATTTTTCTGCATTGTTGTTACCGTCATCAGTTTGATGAGAGAGAATTTTCTTTTGAAACTGCTTCAAAGGAGGTGAGGATTTTGGTGATGTTCTTATAGGGGTTGTGTCCCCCGGTGCCAAGGGGGCAGTTATGGTAGTCCTGTGCTTTATTCTGTAACCCTCTCTCCAATAGTGTGCAGCTTCCTTGGCCTCCCACTCTTCAATAAAATCCTCCAATCATAAGGGCATCTTTTTCATGTGGCTTCTTTCAGATATTATAATTGTTGCCACAATGAGTCATTGGCTTGAAAATTAACACTAAGAAAACTAATATCATAGCATCCGGTCCCATCACTTCCTGGCAAATAGAAAGGTGAGAAATGGAAGCAGTGACAGATTTTATTTTCTTGGGCTTCAAGATCACTGGAGACGGTGACTACAGCTGTGAAATTAAATAACGCTTGCTCCTTGGGAGAAAAGCTATGGCAAACCTAGACAGAATATTAAAAAGCAGAGAAATCACCTGGCTAACAAAGATTCATAGAGTCAAAGCTATGGTTTTTCCAGTAGTAATGAATGGCTGAGAGAGTTGCACCATAAGGGAGGCTGAGTGCCAAAGTATTGATGCTTTTGAATTGTGGCATTGGAGAAGACTCTGGGACTGCAAGGAGATCAAGTCAATCAATCCTAAGGAAATCAACCTTGACTGTTCTTTGGAAGGGCAGATGCTAAAGCTGAAGCTCAAATACTTTGGCCACCAAAGAAGAAGAGAGGATTCAGTCGAAAAGCCCCTGATGTTGGGAAAGACTGAAGGCAAAAAGGAGAAGGAGATGGCAGAGGATGAGATGGTTAGATAGTATCATTGATGCAATGAATATGAGTTTGGACAAGCTCAAGGAGACAGTAGAGGATAGCACAGCATCCATGGGGTAGCGAAGATTTGAATTTAGAGACTGAATAACAACAATGAACTCATATCTTTCAAAAGTTGTTGGAGAACTAAAGAGAACTTGCTGGTTCAGATTCTCTGCTGATTTGCAACTTGGTGGTGAACTTTAAAAAGAGCTTCATACAGCCGCGTAAGAAAACTATACAGATATTTGTCGATTTACGATCGGTTGCTTGATCATCATTCACACTTACAACAGATTCCCCCCCCCCCAAAGATACTTACAACTCACTTCTGAAGTTCTGATGGATGTTCCCACTTGCATTTCAGGCACTCAGCAACTAATACATATTTATTTACATCCGTTTGCAGTATTCTGCAATCACATGACCCCGATTTATGACGTTTTTGCTGAAAACTGTCATTTATTTCTGGTTTTCAGCAAACAATGCCTCATAGCAAACAATTTCCATGGATTCACTTAACAAGCATAGATTTACTTAACAACCATGGTGATATGCTTAATGATTGCTGCAAAAAAAGTCATAAAATTGGATGAGTCACATGATGTGTGACTTTACAACCACCATGACTTATAACAGAGGGATAGAATCAAGATCACATGAAGTATTAATACCACTTTACAATGCCTTGGTAAGGCCACACTTGGAATACTGCATTCAGTTTTGGTCACCACGATGTAAAAAAGATGTTGAGACTCTAGAAAGAATACAGAGAAGAGCAACAAAGATGATTAGGGGACTGGAGGCTAAAGCATATAAGGAAAGGTTGATGGAATTGGGTATGTCTAGTTTAATGAAGAGAAGGACGAGGGGGGACATGATAGCAGTGTTCCAATACCTCAGGGGCTGCCACAAAGAAGAGGGAGTCAAGTTATTTCCCAAGGCGCCTGAAGGCAGGACAAGAAGCAACGAATGGAAACTAATCAAGGAGAAAAGCAACCTAGAACTAAGGAGAAACTTCCTGACAGTTAGAACAATTAACCAGTGGAACAACCTGCCTCCAGAAGTGGTGAATGCTCCAACACTGGAAGTTTTTAAGAAGAGACTGGACAGCCACTTGTCTGAAATGGTATAGGGTTTCCTGCCTGAGCAGGGGGTTGGACTAGATGATCTCCAAGGTCCCTTCCAACTTTATTATTATTATTATTATTATTATTATTATTATTATTATTATTATTATTATTATTATTATTATTATTATTATTATTATTATTATTATTATTATTATTATTATTATTACTATTATTACCATAACAGACTCTATTATAGTCATAAATCGAAGATTACCTGTATTCTCATTCCCTGTTTCAGCACAAATTGGGCACCACTCCTCTAATGTAAATGCTACCAAGTTCAGTTTGTGATGACCATAACTCTCTTTTTTTCAAGCAGAATATTCAGTACTACAGTTAGTCCTTGACTTGTTTAGTGACTGTTCAAAGTTACAACAGCACTGAAAAAAGTGACTTATGAGCATTTTTCACACGTAAGCTGCAGCCTCCCCATGGTCACATGATCAAAATTTGAATGCTTGGCAACTAATTCATAATTATGATGATTGCATTGTTACATGATCAACATTTATGACCTCCTGACAAACAAAGTCAATGGGGAAGCCATATTCACTTTACAACCTTGTTACTAACTAAACAATTGCAATGATGCACTTAACAACTGTGGCAAGAAAAGTCGTAAAGTGGGGCTAACTCACTTAACAAAGGTCTCATTGAGCGACATAAATTTTGGGCTCAGTTGTAGTCGTAAGTCAAGTACTACTTATAGTCTGAAAGTTGGGTCATGGCAACTGGAGTTATTTTCTTGTTGTTTGAGACATTTTTCTGCCCATCTGAGCAGTTTCTTCAGTCTGAACAAGTTGATCAGGCAAAGAGATGTTGAAATGTGATAACTCCTAAAAATTCTTAGGGGTATTCCCACACCAACCTCAGGATTTCTTCCCCAAAGTGTATAGAAATATGTTGATGAACAATAGTCTTAACTTGTTGGCCAGCACAGCCAATAGTGCTTTTAGGTCAATCATAATGAAAGTATGTAATCCCCAAAGTTAACATGTGACATATCTTGAAGATTCCTGGAAAGCAATGGCCTCATTAATTGGAGTGCCAGAAAATATAGCTGTAGATTTACCATTTGTAACAACAAGAAAAATAGGAGCTCCAAATTTTAAGTGGAAGATTTTTAATGTAGCAATCCTTCAGAAGATTTCCCTAATTTAATTCCACCCACAGGAAGATTAACAGGAGAATTTTTCTGTTTTACCACTATATTCTTAATGAATCTAAGAAAAGTCTCCCATTTGAAAAGTAAATTATTGGGATGGAGGTGGATTTAGGCAAATGCAATCTATCTATAAGATCTTAAAAGGGGAAGGGGTGATCAGTTTCTTACTATAAAACCTTGTTTCTCTCTTTAATAATTAATCTACTTGTGGCTGGCCATAGCAGATTGCCTGCAAGAAAATACCAATTTCAATCTATATTCTGCTTTTAGGGCAATTTTGAGCATGTGATTAGTTGAATTCTCGTCTGAACATGCGGTTCTGCTTGATAATCAAGTGACACTCTTTGGCCTGGAGATAGCTTGCTGAAATACCATTTTGGAGTCATGCGGGCTTCGGTCAGCATTAAAGATTAACCGCATTGTTATCTAAGATGGAGAACCCTGATGAACTTGTCTCCTGCCTCTATTGTGAAATGGGATGGGATGTGGATTTGGGTTGAAATCTAATTGGGAAGCAATTAAAGTTTCTAATCCCTCGCATACATCCTCAAAGGAGGTCAAAGGGTAGCCTCTTATGAGCCTAGGAAATATTTCTAACCAGCCAGTAACTACATTGGTTAAATAGTTTAAGAAATATTAATTCACACGTTTCTTTTTTAAAAAAATACACATTTTCCTAAAGTGAAAATATCAAAGAAAGGGGAACATAATCACTGTGTTGAAGGAGCCCCTAGAACTCTTCTGAAACTTGTCACAAAACTGTATCTTTAATCAGACAGAAGGAAAAAAAAAATAAATGCATGGGGAATAAACATATTAAAAAACCAAAAGGAACAATCTTCATGCTTTTTCACTAGTTTATCAATGCAACAATCGTAGAAATGTAGGAAACAGAACCAGCCATTCTCTTTTCAAGGTAAAAATAAGGAGTCCTTATGGATTTTACTCCACTCATCATTGCTGACTTTAGGGGATGGTGCACATCTTAGTTTCAAGGCCATTAAGCCACCACTGCCTGAAGACATTTCCGTGGTCATGCAGCCAGCATGATGTCACAGAGTGCTGTTACATTCCCACCAAAGTGGTACCTCTTTATCTAGTCGCATTTGCTTGCTTTTACACTGCTAGGTTGGCAGGAGCTGGAGTGAAGACAGGAGTTCACCCTGTTGTGTGATGCTCGGGTCTTGAACCTGGGCTGCTGGCTTTCCAGTTGACAAGCCCAGTGTCCTAATCACCAAGGAAGATGCCATGCTTCTCTTCTCAAGTATTGCACTGAATTACCTAGTTATACTGCCACAAGAAAGTTGAGGCTCTTTCTGCTGGAGGGCAGACCAAAGCCATTGGGGTAAGATGGTTCCTCAGGTAACCTGGGCCTATGCCATGAATGGCTCTTTCTGATGATGTCATCATTCTGCACTAGAGTCCCAATGATTGTTCTCAACAATCATCTCTCTTTTGGTGGTCGTGTCCATCTCCCTACTGGAAATAAATACATAAATACACATAGTATGTACATATAATTGCTGCCTTTTGGTGATGAAAGATTAAAAATTTCCCCCTCTTAACTGCCACTCCTTAGTGGCTCTCTGTTTCACCTAGCAAATTGGTTCTGCTGCCAGGGCTACACTTTTGTCATGACAGTGTCTCCTCTTCTCCAACACTGCTTGGCTCATCTGTCACTTAATAAATCCCACGGGGGATGCAGTCTCTCTTTGATCAGAGTGGATAGAGATAAACTGTAATTCCATTTTTACCACCAGCATTCTTTGCAACAAAAAAAAGCATTCTTCCTTGCCCATTTCACTTTTCAAAGTGATGGGCATTAGCTAGATATCTTTATCTCTCTTTTTCTATCTATCTGACAGATTCTAATTATCTTCCAGGAGGGTGTAAATATTCCCTGGAATATTGCATGCCTGTTTTTACTGAATGAAATATAGATCGAGAAGGTTTATTTGCTAAAAATTAGGACACTGTAATCATTTAAATTATGTGATCCATATCTTGCTCTAATGCATCTTTAGGGATAGTTACATAGCTAAATCTGAAATACGACTTTTTATTTTTTTTAAAAAAGGAATGTGTTTAAAGAGGATTTAAGGGGCACAGTTTAGTTTTCTAGTTCCGAGGGAAAATGGAATAGCTTCTTCTTCAAAATATGCTGGAGGAGGGGTACTTTTAAATCTGCAAGAGGATTTCCGATCGTATGTTGATAGTTGTTAGTAGTGAAAAATTCAAAATTCTGCTCTGAAGAAGGCACCACTTATATTACTAAAACTTCCTCACAAAGCAAAAGCAAATTTATTTTAAGATAGAAGTGATGGAAAGCAGCCAGGGGTTTTTACAACAGGCAAAATGCTTATGTCACTCTAGCAGGGAAAGCAATTTTGAACTGAGAAGCTTCTCCAAACTCAGTTTTGGGGCAGCAAGCTCCCTCATACAGGTAGTCCTCAACTTATGACATAAATTTCGATTGGAACTTCTGTTACTAGTTATGCCTGATTTTATTCTTTTTTTGCTATGGTTATTAAGTTACCCACTGTGGTTGTTAAATGAAGTATATGGTCATTAAGTGAACCAGACTTCCCCTGTTGATTTTGTTTCTTAGAAGCCGGTTGACAAGGTCGCAAATGGTGATCACATAACCCTCATAAATCCTGCAACCATCATAAATCCAAGTGCCTGAATTTTGGTTATGTAGCTGCAAGATCCATTGCTGCAAGAATGCTGCAATGGATCTAAGTGCAGTGACCAGTCATAAGTCACTTTTTTTAGCCCTGCCTTTGTGATTGCTAAATGAAAGATTGTAAGTCAAGGGCTATCTGCATTTTTCTGTGCTTTATGAAGGAATACTTCCTTTAACTTGTCCTGAGTTTCCTACTGCTGGAGGAAAAATCAGTCCCAGTTCCAAGCTGGGAATAAAATGGAGGCTGCTTTGGAAAGAATGTCTCTTTATTGATGAGCAGAACTAACAACAGCAAATAGTTCTGGGACTGCTGACAAAATGGAATTGAGAGTGGGTGGGGTTTTATACCTTCTTTGGGCTTTGTATTTGACATACCTGTTCCTGTGCAAGAACATGTCTTTTAATATTCTAATGGCTGTTGCCAGATCCCTATGGGATCACGAGAGGTCATGGCTGGCTCTAGAGGCAAAAGGAGAAATGCAAATCCTAGGTGTTTGTCTGAACTAATCTTGTCAACTTTTGGCTTGCCTAATTGTGTTGCTTATCTGGAGTCTCTGTTTGCTCTTTGCTTATAAATAGAGTGGCTCAATCTTTCTGAATGGATCTCCTAAAGACTGGCCTCTTCAGGTTTTTGCCTGGGGCTGGGGCTGCTTTCTGCCTTTGTTAAGATTTTTTTCTCCATTTCTCCTTTAGGGGAAATATTCTATCCTGTATTTTTAATATCCCCCCAAATATTTCATTCTCTAGGAGGGGGTAGGGGTGCTGACTTCCTACACTACAATTTATCTGCCAGTGTTTCTCAACCTTGACAATTTTAAGGCATGTGGATTTCAACTCCCAGAATTCCACAGCCAGCAATGCTGGCTGTGGAATTCTGGGAGTTGAAGTCCACATGCCTTAAAATTGTCAAGGTTGAGAAACACTGATCTGGACGTTCCTATAAGATGAGAACAACCTATTGTTCCCATCTGATCCACCAATTTTAATACTTGACTCTCCTTGATTCCTCATCCAAGCACATTCTGTGCTAAGATTTTCTGTTTTGAGCAAACATACAGAGTATTTAATATGCAATGCTGGCAACATTCATAAATAATGAGTTTGTGGATTTTAATTGCTTATAATAATACAGATAATCCTCGAATTGCAGCCATAATTGAACCTGAAATTTTGGGTATAACTTGTCACAGTTGTAAAGCAGGTCATCACGTGATCATGAATGATTTTATGACCTTTTTTGCAGAGTAGGAGCCCTGGTGATACAGTGGTTACAATGCAGTATTGTAGACTAATTCTGCCAACTGTCAGCGGTTTGATTCTGACTAGCTCAAGGTTGACTCAGCCTCCCATCCTTCTAAGGTCAATAAAATGAGGCACCAGATTGTTGGGGGAAATATGCTGACTCTGTAAAACTGCTTAGAGAGGGCTGTAAAACACTATGAAGCTGTATAAGTCTTAATGCTACTGTTACTAAGTGAACCTACGTCATAAAGCAAATGCCGTGGTTGGTAAGCAAACACTATGGTCATTAAGTGAACCCATTATTTGCTATGGGGTGGTGTGTGTTTATTTTTGCCAGAAACCAGAAGTATGACTGTGGGATGCTGCGAAGAACTGTAAATGTGGGTCAATTGAGGAGAGCTAAAAATGCAGTCACATGACTACAGGGGAACTTAATTACTGAACTTTGAATTCAGGCTGTGAATCCCTTTCTGGAGTCCACTGTAACTTTGCTAAGCAACTAGTTGTAAGTGAAAGACTACCTATACTGATTTTTATTATATTAAATTAATTTTTTAAGATAAGCACATGATGACCAGAGATGGACTTTGAACTGATATCCTGCTTACAAAAGTAGGACAAAAGAGCAGCAATTGATGTTGTGCCTTTATTGGATGAAATATAAAACGTCATTACAGGTTTTTTTTCTGTCTATAATTTCTAATCGCTGTCTTTTGTCACAAAGCTCCTTAACCCATTTTCCAAAATTATTTGCACACTTGACTTGAAGTCACTTGTACACTTTCCAGCCTTGACTATGTGAGGATAATAAAAAGCGGATATCAGTTTTGAGGGTGTATTGTCAATAAATTGATCACATAATATTAGGCAAAATTCTTGTTCTTCATCCACATTTATTAAAACATTCTTTTATTATTTATTTTATTTATTTATAGATCAGATCTTGGAGACCACCCATCTTATTCACAGAGAGACTCTGTGGAGATATACAATTTTATTATCTTTGCGTATGTCTTTGTGTGGTTCCATTTATGTATAATAGGGCAGTCTAAAATGTGCTTGGCTGTGTATCATGGAAAAGCAACCCATTAGATGAGGATTAGCCAATCATGGTGTAGTCAACAATAGTTAATATAAAAATGTAAAAATGTGAATGCTTTTGTTTTACAAATGTATTGCAGCTCTACTCATTAGCTCTAATCTAAAATAACCACTGAATATCACTGAGTTACAAGACCTAGACTGGGAAGTCTATCCACTAATCTACATTAGACCATGATCCATAACCAGGCCTACAATCCAGGAAGAAGGCCTTCTCTATTGCTTCTGCTATCTCCTGCACTCTTCCCTTATTTTTAAAAAAAACCCTTAAAATCTATATAGCTCCTAGAGATGCTTCTGAATAGGGTGAACTTACAAATCCAATAAATTAAATTAATAACCTTCACCGAGGAGACCATCTTGCAGTAGCCTGATTCAGGATGGTGATGATGATAATACTTTCAACAACTCTTTAAAAAAAAGAAAAGAAAACATGTCTGCCCATTAATATGCAACTTTTACACTTCAACGGTTTTGTTCATATGGCATTTTTTCATTCTGTCATTCTGCATTAGCTTTCCTCAGTTGTATTTTTCAATCCAGAAGTCCGTTTCCAATAATGTGTTCCAAATGCTGGAGCACGATAATGGTAATGGAGCATCTGTTCTTTTGCTTTGAAGGTAAACAGAGAGGTTGACTTTGCCTGCCATGTAAGACTTCTGATCTGCAGATGTTCATGTCTTAAAAATGAAAAAAGAACAAATTATTTAAAAATTAAGCTGGGTGGTTTTTTTTTAGCCTGTCAGAGAGGCACAATGTTCCTGAAATATATTTTGTTTGTCTTCCTACCCCAGGGCTTCTATATTTTAACTGTCTTAAGGCATTCATGCCCTGATAAATGTTTGTAACAATTATGTTCCATTCTTCCCTTTATTTTCCCCTCAGGGGTGTTGGAGTGTGTGTTTATGTGTGAGGGTGTCAAATGAAGATTCCCTGGGCAAATGCCCCTGTATTTTGCCATAGGGCACCATACAACCAGTGGTGGGATTCAACCGGTTCGCACCAGTTCAGGAGAACCAGTAACTAAATTTTGTTGAGTTTGGAGAACCGGCTGAATGCACACTGCTTCCGGAAGTCTGTTCTAGGCCTCAGAGGCCTGGAGAAGGCTTTCCAGGCCTAGAATGGCCCATCGGAAATGCATAGATGCTACTTCTGGAAGTCTATTCTAGGCCTCGAAGGCCCAGGGCTGCATCCACACAGAGAACTGGTTGTTCAGGTATTTGAATCCCACCACTGCCTACAACTGCTGAGCAATCTCTATCATGAGGGACATGAAGTAGTTAGAGAAGATCCATATGGTGTTTTGATACATCAGATGGACAAAATTCCATGCCCCACAGGCCAAGGTGAACATTTGGCAGGAAAGCAGGGGCATTTGGCAGGAGCTGCGTCAAAAAGGATTACATGGTTTCCATATGTAGAAAGTTAGCAGGGCTTTGATTGCATAGTTGTGACCATCCTCATGACTGTTTTCACAACCTAGGGGCTGAAGGTCCAACTAGATTGTTGTATAGGTAGTCTTCAACTTATGACTGGGTCACTTAGTGACCATTCAAAGTTACAATGGATATCACTGGGAATATTTACAACCTGGGCTCAAACTTCTGATGGACCCATGCCCCTGCCCAGTTACATGATCATATTTCAGGCATTCGGCAACCAGCCTGCATTTACAGCTGTTTGCAGCATCCAACATGTTAGATCGCGCAGGCAGTAAGACACGAGTCGAGTGACAGTCAGCTCTTGGTTTATTGGCAAGGCATAAGGTAAATCCGGACTGGCTCTCTGGGCCAGGGGAGCCCTCTTTTATGGGATTCCCCTGGCTTGTAATCACACAATTCCATTGGCTGGCAAGACCCTGTTGCTAGTTAGCCAACCAGCAACGGGCAT